>NC_056746.1:215719126-215876626 GCF_019279795.1 Protopterus annectens | reverse complement strand
TGAGAACATCTTTCACAACTTCAGAAGCCAAGGATTCAGATGATTTTCATTTGTCCATCATTTGTTTTTCAGTAGAACATGTATCAGCAGACCAATTCAATAGAGCAAGTGACCAGTAATACTGTTTATAACTTACACCAAGGTTGTGTGACCTTAGAGATGGTTATATTAGTTCTAAGAGTTTAGGAAGCTTGCCCCTAGATAGAAAAGAATATTTGTCTCCAGTTTGATTCTCGGCTGGAGGGCCTTCTGTGTGGAGTCTGCATGTCCTCCCCGTGGTTGATTGAACTTTAAAGACATGCAGGTAGGTGCGTGCATGTGTGGGTGTACCTTCTTTGAAGGATGGGCACCAGGCTGGCAACTCAACACTGTAAAAATCCACTGCCAGTCATTAGTGGACTGGTGATCCGCTGTGGAGACCCCTAACTGGGAAAAGCCGAACGTTGACACTTCATTGACTGAAGGGGTTTGACAGGCATTGCTTCACTGAACAACAATTAGCAAATGCAGTCCATATCTGGTTTGGACTCTCTACACTTAATCATATGTTTCATGACTCATATGTAATTGATGAATCAGTTTACAGTAAGATCAGCCATATCCAATTCCAGCAATGTTAATTAGTCTGAGCTAAACTAACTGGTTGTTCAGTATGTAACTCTTACATTTAATTTAACATGTATAAATGAGCATTTCTTATTTTATTTTAAATTTTGGGGGTAGTACACTGATTATAGATGACTACATGCAGTTACAGGCTGGGTGAGAAAACAGTATAACAACAATAAATTGTTCAGAACTTTTTCAAACAATATAGGCTTTCCAAGCAGAGTAGACAATTCCAGTAGTAAATAGTTATGAACAAATAATACACATATTTACAAATATGGGGATTGTTATAATGGTTATGGTGTTTACCTCACAGACACAAAGAACAGGGTTTGATTCTCACCTTTAAAAATGTAACTGGCTAGGCTTACAATGGCCCCCAAGGGCAGGTAGCCTAATGCTTACATATGAATTTGCATGTGCGCAGAATGGAATTTGTTATTTGTGCACTTATTTGGAATAATGTAATGAATCAGCAGCCTTCCGGTATTTTTGTTTCTTCCATATTCCTGGAAGGATGGTAATTGTTTGTTACGCAGATATTCTTTTCAGATACCATCATAAATGAAAATGTCTGATATTTTTGCAGCCATACAAGGCAAGGAGGTATGTCTAACCGTGACACAGTCTAATAATTCTGTCATCCTCCCCTTTTTACATATTAAGTCTTCCTAGTAGAATACAGTGTAAGGCTTTAGTAAAATCCAGGTATATGACTTAATCTGCATTCCCTTCATTTACCTACCTACCTGTTTAGGCAATTATAAAAACAGATATAAGACACAACTGTTAGGATTATCTACTTGTGAATCCATCCTAAATGATGTTCTGGGGCTGGGCAATTTAAAAACCAAAAAAAAAAAAAAATTACCAGCTTTTCCTTAATATGCTCTTTGTGGCTTCTCCTGCTTAATGAGGTCAGACTGCTATGTATAATTCTTAAGATTTTGTTTATGTCCTTCACCATGCAGTGGTGCAGTTCTAGAACACTCCTAGTCTTTGGGTATCAGTCTTTCATCTATGAACCGAGAAAAAGGTCTGAAACCCATCTGGACCATACCTCTGAACCTCAGAGTCCTAAAATCATAGTGATGGTGTTAAAAGTCAATGCAGACGTTAAAGAGCAGCAATATCTTATTTTTCTTAATAGGTTTTGATATAGTAGATCTCTGTAATTCATAATAAGGAACAACTATGTAGGTCTTCTTTACTTATTTAGGAATGTATGCATACCTGGAGGTCTAAGTTTATGAACAAATCAATATGTCTTGGAAGATCAAGCTTTACTATTTAGGCAGAAAATATACTGCTGTGCATAAACCATAAAGGATGATTTATTTTTATGAAACTCAGCATTAGTATTACATAGTGAATGGAACTCCTTCTCTACTTTTTCATGATCTAGTGCCCTGTATATACACTTTCCTCAAACATTTCTAGGCTTCCCTTCCCATATCAATATTCTGCCCTTCTCATTCAAGTAAAAAGACAAACAGACTGAAATAGTTCATTCAGAATCAGTGCCTGTTCCATTTCTTATGTTTTTAACACTTTTATTTGAATTATTACTTAAGACATAAGACCATAAGATCATAGGAGATTACTAGGCTATCGACCCAGATGTCATTTTAAGCCTGGCTGTTTCAACCCAATGTAGAGGTACTAGTCAATACCCAAGACTGCATTTAGTGATGACTGTCCATGTCCAGGAGGGTTGTGGGTACTATCCCCAGTAAGAATTTATGGTGCCCCATCCACTCACCCAGGTTCCTGTTGAACAGTGTCATAGAGGTGCTCTGTTTTACATGAATTTGTAGCCTGTTCAAAGGACATTGCATAGCTGGGAGATTAATCTGTCCCTCCAGCATGTCCTATTTAAGTTGCAGGCCATATTTAAGTCCCTTGAATGGGTAGCCCTAGACCCATTTGATTTACAGATATGCAGTAAGCTCATTAGGTTTGGATCATGGGTTGCTCTGTAGGCCAGGCATAAGTCTCCTCTAAAAAGTCAATACAATACGGAGTACAGTGACAGGGATTTTAGTTGGTCCATTTCAGGCACATGCTGGAGCCCCTTGAATTTTTGTTAGAAACCTGTCAGATCTATCTAATTGCTGTAGATGCTTAGTATGGTACATACAGAATGGGGCGTTATACTCAATTATGGGAAGGATAAGTGCCGAATATAGGGGAGAGTTGTAACTTTTTTTGCTCTCATGGTGATGTCTTTACTAATCAAGTGAGTTATATGGAAAGCTTTCCTTACAATGGTAGACACGTGGTGGTCGAAGTAGGTCATGGTCAACCTGTGATCCCAGGTCCCTTACCACTTCATGGGTACTTAGGGTATTGTTATTGATTTGATAGTGTGAAGGGACATTGCTTGTGCCAAAGGGAATGATGATGCATTTTTTTTGCATTCGGTTTGGGACCGTGACTAATACATTAATCGTTATTCTGTGTGAGACCATCCTGGAGTATACTTACATCATCTGGGGATTCACTGATTGCTCCTAGTTTGCAGCTGTCTGCAGACTTGGTCTGCCACAATCCTTTAGTTTTGACATGAACTTCTGAGAAGTATATACCAAACAATAAGGTGCCCATCACTGACATCTGTGGCACCCTGCTGATAACAGGTCTGCTGGCTGATGTGGAGCCACACACTTGGATAGTGTGTGTTCAGTTTGTGAGCCAGTTGGCAACCCATCTTACAATGAAGGGGTTTATATTCAGGTTGCTAAGTTTATTGGTAATCCCTGAATGTGGGATTGTGTCAAAAGCCTTTGCCAAGTCAAGGTATGCTGTGTGCACAGATCTGCCCTCATCAATGGCCTTGGTCACGCTTTCAAAAAAAATCTACCATATTTAACAGGCAGGATCTGCCCTTCATGAAGCCAAATTGAGTAGGTTCAGGATTTGGAGGTCAATTATGTCTTTATTTACGAGGCCCATAATGATACATTCCATGGCCTTACAGATGAGACTGGTCAGGCTTATGGGTCTAATTTTCTGGGTCTATTACTAGGCCACGTTTGTGGAAGGGAATAACTGTAGCTGTTCTCCATTCTGTAGCAAACATACATTTATATAAAAGAAAAACAACATATTAACATGTTCTTTATTACAAACAATATATATCACATATGTTTTTCTGTATAACCATTAACAATCCAACAGTACATACATTGCTCAGTTCCTGCTTTCCCTTAAAATCTCATTCCTTCTTCAAAACATTATTATTCATGTATTAGTACCACAATTTCCATTTATGTTTGCATTTTGCCCCTACTCTTTTCTAAAGATCCCACTACCAGTTCTTTTACCTCTGTAACACTATCTAATACTTTGAATTCAGTTGGTTTAGACTTTGATTTCCATTTTCTAGTAATTGCTGTTTTGCAAAATTAAAGTTAGCAAGGCCTTACTTTGACTAAGGAATCCGGGTCTTGTATCCCAGCTCAAAAAATAATTTCACACAAAACCACCAAACAGAGCAGGAACTAGATGCACACAGGTTTATTCTGGTACCTCGGCTTTCACAGCCTTAGTTACACCCATTTGCTCATCCAATATTATGGACAGAATACTCTGTAGAGAATTTTTGAAGTCTGTTAACTCATTACACTTACAAAAGATATCTTCCCAGTTACCTCTTTCTTCTCCATCACACCTCCAACATTTTTCATATCTGAGGAAAAATTCTTTAGAGTCTGCTTGATGTATAAAATACCTATGCAAACACTACAAGCAAAAATCCAAAATCTTCTAGACTTTGGTGCATACTCAGAAGCCATACACACATCCTCCAATTGTTTCTTTCTGAATTGCTTATTCAGTCTCTTTCCAATCATTTCTAACTATCTTCCTAATAATTATCCATTTTTAACAGCATCTTCTGTTCTGGATTCAAATAAAAACTCTACCAGAGCAGGTCTTTTACTTAGGATCCCCCATCCCTTTCTCTTTTCCTATACTCTGCTATCAATCCCTGATAGAGATGGCAGCCTGCAGTCCAAATGTCTTCTTGGACTCTTCCCATTCTATTACCATTCCCTCTCTAATTATTTGCTTCTAATACTTGGTTCCTTTGATAGTTTTGTCCAATAAATTCCAGCCCCCTTTTGCCTGTCCTCTCTAACCCAAATTACAATTATCCATATTGGCAAAATCTCCTTCCTCCATTTTATGTATTGGCTTAGTTCTTAGAAGATTTCTGCTACTTTTTCAGTATAATATTCTGTATGGTGGTTGTTATTCTTCTTAAGGATCTGCATCCAAAATCCCAGTCTATCGTTATTTCTTGAATTTCGCCCATCGCATCATTATCCCTTTCCAATCTGAATTATAGCTTTCTGTTTGTGTTTTATATATATATATATATATATATATATATATATATATATATATATATATATATATATATGGGTCTAATTCATTTGATCAAAAGACCATTTGACCTAAACCCATTTGATCGAAAGATCATTCGATCAAAAAACAGTATTCAAGGCAAATAGCAGGGATTTGTCCCCATCCCCAATGTCATGCCACCCTGGAGATGGTATATATAATTAGGGGGGTATGGGGGGTGAAGCCCCCCACCCAGTTTCCTTTAAAAGAAGAAAATAAAATAAAAGTACAGATTTTAAACAAAAATAGGTGGGGGGCTTCACCCCCACACCCCCCAATGTGGGGGGCTGCGCCTTCCACACCCCACCAACTATATATACCAAATCTAGGGTGACACAACATTGGGGAGGGAGACAAATCCCAGTTTAATGCCTTGAATACTGGTTTTCGATCAAATGAACTTTCGATCAAATGGATTTAAGTCAAATGATCTTTCGATCAAATGAAGTAGACCCATATACATATGTGTGTGTGTGTGTGTGTGTGTGTGTGTGTGTGTGTGTGTGTGTGTGTGTGTGTGTGTGTGTGTATGTGTGTATATGTATGTGTGTGTGTATATATATATATATATATATATATATATATATATATATGAGCCTTAACTAAGATATCCCTTCAAATCAGGTAATCCTAAACCACATTGTTCTGTTGCAAGGATGAACTTAACCATTTGACCCTTGCCCTCATCCCTTCCCAGATAAATTCCTTCAACTCTTTATTAATTATTGTCCACAACTTCTCCTCTGGTTGATAAAAATATATCTGACCTGTATCAAACCTAAAGGGACTAAAAACATTTTCACTGCTTATATCTTACTATCTATATCCATAAACGACAGCAACCAGTTTTGTAGTTTCTGGATTATATGATTTCTTTATTCCCTTCTCACATATCTGTAGCTGTCATAACATAATCGTTTTTGATCCAAACCCCTAAATACTTAATTTTATTGTGTCCCCATAAATATGGGTATTGCTAGATCAATTCATGGTTGGGTGCATAGTTTATAGCTATAGCCTTTGTTTTATCTTCATTAATTTTATATCCAGAAAAGACTTGAAGCTATCTCAAATTGTTCCACAACACTGAGATGTCATTTTCTGGTTTTATCATTTTCAAAATAATATTGTCTGCAAACAAAGCCAACATTTCTTGATTACCATACCAATTATATCCCTAAATTTCTAAGTCCCTTATTTTCTTTGCCAAATGGCTCTAAATATAAAGCAAAGAACATGGGGAAAGAGGACACTGCTCCCTGGTTCCTCTGTTCAGATACAACTTGTCAGAGAAGAACCCTCCCACTTTAATTTTTGCCTCCAATCCTTCACATATCCTCCTAATTCACCTTATTGCATCAGGAAATGTAAATGTTAACTCTGCCAGATGCTTTCTCTACATCAAGACCCACAAACAACAGTGATATTTTCTTGCACTCAACTTCCCTCTGGATCATCATTGTTTTGTTAAAGTTGTCAAATGTTTGCCTCCCCTCCACAAAACCACATTGATCTATGTCTATCATCTTTGGCAACACCTTTGCCATTCTTTTAGTTAGCATAGACAGAAACACTTCATAATTATAGTTTAAAATTGAATTTGGGTTATATGAAGCTGGGTCTGATGGGTCATTATCATCTCTAGGTATTACACCCACCACAGCTTTCTTCTGTGATTTTGGTGGTTCCCTCCTTTTAAAATACCATTAAACAAAACTTCCAGTTCTGTATTACTTGCTTCCCTCATAGTTTCCAAACTTCTACAAGAATACCATCTATTCATGGAGCCTTTCCTGCAGACTGATTGTATGCCCCCATTTTTTATCTCATCTCCTGCTATCTTAACTCAGAATTGTTGAGCCTCATCTATCTCTAACCTTGGCATACCTAAGTCTTCCATAAATATTTTCGTGTGTGCTCTTTCTTAAATTCCACATTTCTCCACTTTATACAATTTTTCATAAAATATCTAAAACATCTCCAATACCTCTACAGGATCTCTGGTTATTTTTCTTATTATAGGCTCTCCAAGTTTGGCAACAACCCTTTCTACTTTCTGTTGTCTAAGTCATTGTGCCAAAAGTTTTTGTGATCTGGAGTTACTATCAAAAACAGTTGTATGACAGCAATCTTTCTATACTTAGGCATATTGTCCGGCTACTCCCTTATTTTCTTTATAGCATTCTGCAGTTGTGCCTCTTCTTTTTCTGTGATATTAGCTTCTTTTTGTTCTGTGATAATCCTGTTATTTTGTAGTACTTTAACCTTTGTCAGCCTAAGTAATTTCGGTTCCTTCTAAACCATAAATATTTTTTTAATTTCTACTCTAGATTTAAAGTCCCCTTTCTTTTTATCCCACTCACTAGTCATAACTTCTGAAGAAGTTTTGTCTTCACTCATAACTCTAATATAAATTTCCACTGCCCATTCCTTAAATTCCTCTCTTTTTAACAGGGAGGAGGAGAAGCAAAAGGAGACTGATAATATGTGCATATTATGGGAAAGAAGTTCTTTGATGACAAACCATGTGTTGAGGGATACCTGGCATGTTTTAAGTACGATGGCCAGGGTTGAATATATAGATACAACATTTTTTGTGGTTGTGAATGTGAAATATTTATTTTTAGTAATACTACATGAGATAGGAATGGGTTGTTTTCAGGAAACACTATTTAAGTGGACTATTTTATCGCAAAATGGAGTTTTGATTCTTATGCAATTTATGAAGTTAGTTTTATCCAACAACTATACCTTCTTAGAAAATTAATATTTGAAACTGATTACAGGACTGGCTATGGGAGCTGCAGCCGCTGCTGCTTTTCCCACTATTGTTTTGTGGTGGTGGGAGAAGTTATTTATATTTGAATCAGATTACTATCACCACACGCTTACTTATTTGTGATTTGTAGATGATATGCTTTTATTTAGTGGGGCTCTGAAGAGGTGCTTAATGGATTTTTGGGTTATATTAATAATTTAAGCTCTTTTTTTACAATTTAAGGTAGAGTTCAGTCTTACTGAAATTATTTTTGGACATTTTGATAGTTAACAATCAGGAGAGAGATATATATGATTCCACAATCTTTCATAAGGAAACATTTTCTAATAGTTTTTTTGCACTTTAAGAGCCAACATCCAGGTTGGCAGAAGAGTAATATTGTTAAAGGTCAGATGATACATTGATCCCATTTGGTATCAGATGATGTAGTCTTTTTGATGCGGACATTAGGTGACGTTTTTGGACTGGGGGAACCCGGTTGATCTAATACAAACATTTAAAGATGAGATAGTAGCTAGTTGATATAAACCATATTAGCCCCTGATTAGGTTTTGCAATACCTTGAAAACAAAGTGGGTGAGGAGTGACAACAATGACCTTTCTAGAGCTACGGTTTGTAATTATAGTCTTATGGCAATGAAGGTTTGTGGGGTTCTTGTTAAGTACCGGGACTAGGTCTTTGGAACAATGGGACTCAAAGAGGCTTTGGGTGACAAGCCAATAATTGTTTACTAGAGAGGACTGAATTTAAAGCAAATTTTTAAAACGGTCTCTGACTGTAGCTCAAGGGGAAAGTATAAAAGTAATGAGAAAATGTGGAAGCTGTGTGCAGTGCAGGTTTATAACAGAGAGGCCTTGTATTACCATTTCTGGCTATCAGAGATTCACTTTACTTATGGGTGAGGGATGACTCAATTGTTGCATGAGGAGCATGGTATATTGTGCTTTATGTTTGTCATGTCCAGCTTTTTACATAGGGAAAACTCAACATTCTCCCAGGCGAAGAATTTACCAACATGCGTATGCAATAAAGAAGAAGGATGCGACTAATGCATTGTATAAATATTCTGCTAGATGCACTAACTTTAATACATTTGTATTTTTATAATGGAAAAGTTTAATCCATCAGTTAGGGGTGATAAATGGGAAGTGTTGTTGGATTCAAGGGAACTGCATTGGCAGTTGTTGCTGGATACTACTAGTGTGCCTGGTTTAAATGACAAGATTTATATATCACATTTATTACAGACGAGAAGGGGCAGAGTTTAACTTTCTTAAATATGTACTGTTTGTTATGCCTGTGACTCAAAATGTGATATTATTATTATTTATTGCAAAGCTTTTTAAAAAATTTTTTAGATAATGATAGTAACAAGTTTCTTAATATTTGTACGTGTATTTTTTTGTGTGATCTAAGTGTTTTGTTATGGATTGGTAATTTAATTGATTAATTGAGTGCTAATTACTGTTGCTATATAAAGTGGTTGAGATGTTTTAAACCGTTCTGATGAAGTTCAATAATGTGAGGGAAATGGAAGTGTTTAACTGTTTATTAAAAATCCTATGATTTTATCCAAGTTGCAATTTTTATTTTTGGTTGTACAGTTTTGGCATTTTTGCTGTTGGGTTGCAATACTATTATTGTTCTGAAGCTGTCTCATTCTTCCTCTACCCTCTCTTGTTCTTCGACTCTCATCCTAAGGTCCACGCCATGTATCATTCCAGAAGCTACACTCAGTAGACATGTTCTTGCCATTTTCTTTTCTACTATGCTGTCGGCCATATATCCTCACCACCTCACTATAATGTCATTTTCTTGTTCACTACTATCCAATAGCTTGTTCCTAAATCATACCAAACTTTTTATATTTCCTTATTTGCATATCAGACATCTTATTGGTGCTAATTTGCATTCATTTAGCATATGGCTGCACAGATCTTGCATTGTCTTCCTTCTTCTGTGCTTGATTGCACTCATGAAACATTGCTTTACATATTACAACACTTTGCTTTGTGCAACCTCACCTTTCTGAATTTTAATAATTAATTACCTCTTTGTGACTACAGCATCCATAACTCTACTTCTAAGAGGAGTGCAGGCCGCAGAAGACAACAGATGTTGGCTACCTCTCTACTTAGCTTCAACATGCATATTCTTTTGTAATGTCCTTTCTTACTACAAAATGTAATGTGTTATCATTGGTCAAAGCTGCACCTGAACTCATTTGACAACTCTTCTTACTGAAGGCACAAAGTTAATAAATAATTATGACCCTTATGAATATCATTCAGAAACTGATTGAGGAAGTATATTATTAGTAAGTTGATTCACACAGCAAGGGGTGCTGAATCTGTACTTTCAAAGTATGGTATAGGAGCAAGTGTATGCTGCAGAAGAGGATGTGAAATTTGTTGGAATGTTGGGTGATTATTTCAGCTTCATTCAGTTCACTTTGTCTTTTAATTTCCTATTTGAACTCAGATTTTAGGTACTCGACAAGATGATATGTTTTTACTTGCTTATCTTGAGAATTTTCAGACAGGGACTGAGACCAAGCTAATAAAACCTATACCACCTACATAATGAACTGATTGCTTAAGTGCTTATGCACAGTATAAATTTCATCACATGTGCTAAGCAGCTAAGGCAGTAGCTTGCCTTAAATGTCAAGTTTTTAAAAGCTGCATCCTTCAGCCAATTATGAATGACTCATCGTTCTCACTTTAGCTTGCTAATAAAGCCATAATATTCTGTTTGACAAGCAAATGACAGCTTTTGGATTTCCTTTGTGCAAATGATGTAAACTGCATATATTATTATTTGGAACAATTTATATACGTTTTTCAGTTTTTTAGCCATTCAGAGAAAATTTCCTTCAGTGTCATTATCATTGTGTTGAGTTACACTTCCAAAATTAGAATAATAATTTAACAGGAACAAAAACAACGTAAAAGCATTGAGAGATTTTAGGGACGTGGGAACCTCAGCTGCAGTATGTATATCTGGCTACCGGAATACTAATTCTCATATGTAAAACTCATAGACATCATGGAATTATTAAATAGATTATGTTATGCAAACTATACAACCCCCTACCTCTCGTGGTGAGCTCTTTGAGCTGGGCCACTTTGTTTCCATGCTTTAGGCTGTTATACATACACACACACACACACACACACACACACACACACACACACACACACACACACAATACATATATATATGTGTGTGTACACACATATATACTAGACCTGCGGTGGTGGTGCTGCGGTAGCGTTGTCGCCTCACAGTAAGACGCTGTCCGGTTTGATTCTCAGCTAGAGTGTCTTCTGCATGGAGACATGTGTGAATGGGCGTACCTTCGTTGAAGGTTGTGCGTCAGGGCTGGAAACTCAGCACATAAAAATCAACTACCAATCATTAGTAGACCGGAGTTCTGCTGTGGTGACCCCTAACCGGGAAAAGCCGAAAGACACAAACAAAATACATGTGTGTGTGTGAGAACCTGCAAGGAATCAACTTGAGTTTTACTGACTCCTGGATCATCTAGCCCAGTCCAGCAAATTTTGAATCTACATAGTTGGGAATGGGCTTTAGTTTCATTCCTGCAAGAATAATACGTTCATTTCTACCTGGTCATAATGTTTGATGACCCAGCTTTTGATGGACTGGGTTGAACAATACATGACTACATGAAACACACAGTGTACCCATATTTATGTGTGTGTGTGTGTGTGTGTGTGTGTGTGTGTGTGTGTGTGTGTGTGTGTGTGTAAAACACACTCACCTTTGGTGCAGAAGGCTGTGGGTTCTATTTCCACATGAGGGAGATCAATCTCATTGCTTGAGTTGGTGGTAGCTTAGGTGGTTGCAAAAGATCCCACGACATCTACTGAAAAGAACAGGGGAAAGTTCCAGGATGCCTGTCCAAATTTTTCCTAGTAGTATAAATACCACCTTGGTTCTCCCCTAAATGGTGGCTACTAGCCTAGTTGGCTAACCTGGTTAACAAAGGAGAAATAAATTAATTTAGGATCTATTCAACTTAAATTGTCAATATACTGTGCACAGTGCATATAAAGCAACCTCTTCTTTGAAAACTAATGAAAATAAATAATAAATAAATAAATAAACAGAAAACAATTTTTTTACACAGACCCAGAAAAAAATACTTATCCTGTTGCTACTGTTCTTACACTGAAAGTTGAAATAGCTAACAGCTGAACTGGTAAAGGAAAATAATTCTGATGTCTAGCAACAGACCACCACACACACACAAATACAAAAAACACCTCTGCTACTGAAGTGACAACCTGCAATCTGAACTAACTACAAGCATTGTAAGTGAATCACAGAGACTCACTTGAATTGCTTAACACTGGCTACAGATCACTGAGTACTCTGCAGTCATGTCATAAATGGAATTCACTGTAGTGCAGACTGCTGTACAAATGTAAAAAATGTTCATTGGGGTAGTAGAAATGCATAATCAGAACATGACAAGCAGTAAAAGCACATCCAGGTCCACAAACCTGATTACTCAATGCAAAACATTACATTTAGTCATTTTACTTGTTCAGAGTGCAACAGTGTATCAGAACATTTGTCTAAAGGATTGAATCTCTCTGGTGATGTGTTTAAATATTCATGCACTCTGCTGACACATTCAGGTCATATTCTTAAACTAATGAGTCATTTCTGCTTACTTGTTCCTACAAACACAGGCAGTATAAGCTTATGCTCCAGACTGTGTTTTTGGAGAATGTACTTAACTAGCCAAACACCTTGAGTCAGGTGGCTTCTGAGAGGCTTGTTTAGACTAACAGACTTCTAAGTATGTAAGTATTGAGCAGCTCACACTATCGTGAAGCAGGTGTCATGTATGATTCCACAGTAGGTATGTATTTATTTATTTTCCGTTTGTTGACTGCATTGATATGCTGGGCTAAGGACCTTTTTAAAGTACAGCCCGGACAAACTAAACCAACTGAATGAATGAACAGTATGGTAACAGCTGACAGCCAAGCAAAATAAGTATATACATAGATCATAACAGATTGAACAAATGAAGTTAAAAGGAAGACAACCCTGCAGACACGGGTCTGTATTACGACACTGAAATGGCTAAACACCGAACACTGACGCATAAAGAGAAAACTACAAGTTAAGCAAACAGCCAGACCAATGATTTTTTTCCTGGGAAAAAAATTGGTAGGCCAACCAGACATGACACACCAGCTCAAACATTACAAAGTGGTGGGCTTCACCACCCCCCCCCCCACAACACCCCACACCCTCTAACTGAATATACCAATTCCAAGATCACACTACAGTGGGGAAAAGGGCAAATTCACAGCAATGGCCAAGTGATTTTTTTTCTGTAGGGAAATATATCAGTGATCTGGCCATTCGCTTAACTTCTAGTTCGCTCTTTATGTGTCGCTGAAATGGCGCTCGGTGTTTAGCCATTTTAGTGTCATAATATAGACCCGCAGGCACTATTGAGGAAGTAATTTCTGACATTTATTTATTTAAAATTTCACTGGGAAAGTCCAACTAGGACAGAGCCTATTTCCAATGGAGACCCAGGGAGAAACGCTCCAGATGCATGTCTTTGGAAGACATGGATAATGTTAAAGTTTTTGTCAGTTCTGCATGCAAATCAAGGCTTCTAGCAAATCAGCATCAGTGAAGCTATCCCAGAGCTGTGTACTTTTAACACTGTCTTGGGCAGATGCAAATTCCTGAACTGACCTGCCTGATATTCTCAGTGCCAGAGATATTCCAAAGAGCTGTACCTGAAATAATTTAATGCCTGGGTGATATTGTGACTGTCTCAGATAATTTCCTTATATGGAGGTCTTACAAGCAAGAACATGACATGAGAATGGTTAATCTACTAGTTATACAATGTGAAAAATGTCTGAAGCTGCATCCATTATCCAGCCATCAGTTTGATCCATGTATCCAACCATCCATCCATCCATCCATCCATCCATCCATCCATCCATCCATCCATCCATTTATTTTTCCATTAACCCATGTTATCCTTTTACAGTTTCATGGGGAAGGATGATGGAGCATACCACAGTAATCAGTGGGTACAAGACACTGAAACCCATTCCAGAGTACTTCTCTATTGCAAAGTATAGACATATGCACACACAGACACACACAGACACACACACACACACACACACACACACACACACACACACACACACACACACACACACACACACACACACACACACACACACACACACACACACACACACACACACTCATATCACTTGCTCAAATGCATCGAAACCAAATGTTAAACCTGTGCATCTTAGCTCAAGTACATATATCATATTCTGACTTTTGAAGGTGTCGCACAAAATACTAAAAAGGTCAATGTTACAGTCAATAGTCAATATGTAAAAGTCACAAGATAAGTCTGCTTTTCTGAAATATCCTTCAAAGTTCATATTTAACTTATCAGACATTACAGCATTATAACAGTATAATGTCAATTGATTTGAGGTGTTGAAAATGCTCTTTAGAAGCTCTGTATTTAGTGTTTTATGATATCTCTCAGTGAGTTACTCTCCTGGCTAATGCCATTTGATTAGTTTTGGGTAAAATGCTACTGCAAAAAAAAATAGTAGACTAGTTGCATATGAATTAAGAGCTTTGACAGGGCACAAATAAGATACAGGTTAATTGAAGATGAATTGTTGGAAGTTCACTTTGATTATCAAAATCTTCATGAGCACATTTAAAGCAAAATCATTACTCTAGAATAAGATCATAAACCACTGTAAAGTAATTCATGAAAGCTTTGTAGAAATGTTATCTCCAAAGATAGTATCCCTGAATGCTTTTAGGAAGTGAAGACATTTGCTCTGGCCAGCTACTCATTATAACCACTTCAGGATGCTGTATCTCTGAGACTTCTTAAGTATTTATTTTTAATTTCAGCTGTCTTCTCAATAGATATAGTAATAGTGAAACAAGCCAGAAGGCTTCTAAATCTCAATTGGGAAGTTCTTTCAAATAAACTCTGTTATATGCATTCACTCTATATATATTAACTTCCTAGGTATATACCATGTTTGGAGATCACATTTATACAAAGATTTCTTAAAAATACTTTACAGGTAGTTTCTGATCTAATTATTTAGTAATGATTTTGCTATAAATACACTGATGAAGTTTTTGATAATCAAAGACAATTTTCAACTGTTCTATCTAGAATGTGAACTGTCACTTTTGCAAAGACTATTGTTTAAAACCATCAAGAGCATTACTCTAAATCAAGGGGATGAAGCAACATTTCATAAAATACGCAAGTCATATCTTGGCATGATTAAATGCAAGGAAGAGCACATCTTCTTGTGTTCTTTTCATTTTGGCCTAGGATATCAGAATATCCAGGAAACAGTTGTTAAGACTGTAAAATCTGTAATATTTTGCACAAGAAGAATGCCAAATGAGGGATGATTTCACATGGAACATGAAGCAAGCCTGGAGTTAATTTGGTCCAATACAAAGATCCCTACTTACTATGCATACAATGCTATTCTAACTGCCTGGAAATTCTACTGTTAAAGGATGCAGTAACTATTATGATTATACATGGTTTTCAGACTTTCTTTCTTATCACAGTATGCTAGAAAAAAAGTGTGTCAGACATCAAGTCCATAATTTTGAACACAATTTCTTAATTTTGCTAATAAATAGGAATTCCGACATCCCACTTGAAGTGCTCATTACCCACAAAACAATGGTCAGGTGGAGATTTCACTAAAAACAGATTGATGCCTATCTGTTCTTGAATGTAGAAATTTATCACTGAAGGAAATATGTCTTCTCCGCAAAAAGAACTCACACCGCTCTTCTCCGATACCAATCGCCACTACTTCCATGTACTGTGTACACGTCTCAGTAAGCACAAACTGTCTTTGCTTGATTTTTAAAAAACAAGGTCGTTTATTGAAACTTTAAATGCGATTATTTAAACATACATTTTTCGTCAGGACTCCTGTCCCAACTTCATCAGAAGTACAACCGCCCCTGAACTATGCTCATCTAATATATCTTCTTAACCCAAGTAATTGGTTAATTAGTTAATCAAGATTTAAAGAAACTAATACCTTAAATTGACATCATACTGGGTAAATTATTAATAAAAGTAAAAATAAAAGTAAAGATAAAAGTATATGCTGTCATATTGTATGCTACATTGTGTTATCATGTTTACTCATGTACAAAACCTCATCGTTAACTGATCTTCTTGTTTGAAAGTGTTCATATTTAAAATTTAAAATTTGAATATAAATGTAAATATAAATATGTAACCATAAATGTAGTTATTTAAAAACTAACTCTATTTAATGTTCTAAATACTGTTTGTTATTAATTGAATTTGATGAATTTACTAACAATATTATTAATATTAATACTATTTATTTATATAAGTAAATATAAATATATATATGAATCTGTACGAATGGATCTAAATGTTGTATACATGTTGTATTATGTTGTATTATATTATGTTATATTGTATCCTTTCTAAACTAAACAAGTTAATACCATATGTTGAATCATAAAAATGTGTTTACTACTAATTAATAACTTCTGGATACATGTCTCATATCATTTAAATTAATTTAGTTAAAAATAATTTAAAACTATAAAAATATAAAATATAAAATATATAAATATGCTTATTTATTGTTTGGTGTTGTTTAAAATATGTACTGAATACATTGATATAAATTTAAATTCATCTATCCAGATTTTTTAATCTTAAAATACATTTCAGTGAACACACTTCATTGATACCTGGAGCCCTGCATGCATTAGTTCTTAATTGCCATAATAGCTCCCTTCTTTCTAATAGGAGGCTCTCATTCCCACCTCTATTGTCTGACACTATTTGGTCTATGACCCTAAAATTAAATTTGTGGTTTGGAAACACATCTATATGTCTAGCTAAAGCGTTTTCCATTCTTTTTGCATTTATATTGTAAATATGTTCTTTTATTCTTTCTAATAATCTCCTATCCGTTTTACCTATATAAAATGCGCTACATGAAACGCACTTAGCTAGATAAACCACTTGTTTGCTGTTGCAGTTATATTTAGCTTCTGAGGAGTACTTTTTACCATTTATAATAAAACTTTTGCCTTCATCTATGTATTTGCAACATTTGCACATAAAACACTTGTGCATCCCTGCTTGTGTTGTGAAGGTATTGTTCTTCTTTTGTAAAATTTCTTTTAGATTTTTTCCTTTTTTGTAAATCATTCTTGGTTTGCAAGGTAACAACTTACTAAAAAGACTGTCATTTAACAAGTATTCCCAGTTTTTCACCATGATATTGTATATTAACTTTGAATCCAAATTATATGTGCAAATAAAATTACAACTTTGATTTTGATTGTCTATTTGTGTTCCAAGTGCTGTCATATCATGATGGCTTTCTACTTCTGCATCTATTTGGATCACTTGACCCTTTAGACTCAACATAGGCACATATACGCCCACATTTCTCTTGTACTTTACTTCCATAAGTATTTCATTTAAAAAGTCAGACGGGTAGCCCCTCTGCATGAAGAAGTCAAATATTAAGTCACACTCTTCTTCAAATTCAACATCGATAGAGGTCATGCGGGCTGCCCTTACGAGCTGACCTTTCACCACAGATTTTTTCTGATGCCTTGGATCGCAACTCGTAAAATGCAAATACATATTAGAATACGTTTCTTTTCTGTGAATTTTAGATAAATAGCATCTCTTCTCGTAATCCTTCCTGAGGGAAACATCTAGATAGTCAATTTTGTCTCTGTCATATTTGAATGTGAACTGTAAAAAGTCTGTCGTGTTATTGAAACTAGCTAGACAACACTCCATTTCATCTTCCGTCCCTTGGAATAAGATGAATATGTCATCCAGAAACCGTGTGTAGAATATCAAATTGTTTTTGAATTCAATTTTATTTAATAGAAATGACCTCTCCCAATAAGCCATGACTAAATTTGCGATGGCTCCCCCACATGGTGAGCCCATCGCTACACCTATTTTTTGATGGTAGATGGTGTTATTGAACATTATATAATTGTAGGACAATACTATGTCAATAAGTTCTTCGACCAACGAAATTTCGCTATTTGATGCATTGGAGACGCGCAACATGTTAGCAACCCATTCTATTGCTGTCTGGTGTGGAATACAAGAATATAAATCTTTCACGTCTATTGTCACAAAGAAAGATTGTGGAACAAATCTTAATTCATTAATTGATTTTAAAAATGACCATGAATCTTTTGAAATCTGTTTCTCCCTTGATATATATTTTTTCAAGATATTGTCCAAAACCTTTGCACACGTGTACGTCGAACTTTTTCTCCCGTCCACCAGTGGTCTCATTGGTGGATCTTCAAGTCCTTTATGGATTTTTGGTATTCCAAATAAATAGGGTGTTCTGGTAAATGATTGTTGCAAATACAAGTAAATGTCTCTATCAATTCTAGCTTCAATGTATATTTCTTCTATAAAAGCTTGAATTTTTCTATGAGCTCCATGCATTTCATTGGTCGATGCTTGTATATATGTGTCACTCTCAAGAATGGATAACATTTTGCTGTTATAATCTTCTAGTGACATAATTACTAAGCCCCCTCCCTTGTCCGGTTTCATAATTCTTATGGGGGCTTGGGCACAAAAATTCTAGTTGTTGTCTCTCTTCCTTACTTATGTTGTAATTGTATTTTCTTTTGTAAATGCTGGATTTCACCATGTCCCTTAGATCTAATTCTGTTGCATTCTCAAAGAGGGCTACTGAAGGATGTAAAGGGGGATTATACACACTGGATACATATAGTTCAGAGCTGTTCTGTGCGTTGTTCCCCATTAGACCTGTCAAATTTATTTTTCTGCAAAACAATTTCAGGTCTAATATTGTTTCCGCCAAGTCAGTCGTTCTTGAAGGGACAAATGTATATCCCTTAGACAGTAGCTCAACAACTTCTGGGAAAATGGTAATGTTTGAATAGTTATAGATTTTAAAATCACCACTTGAATTAGTTAATATTTCAAGTTGTCTACTGTCATTACTTAATATATCTGAAACATTTACCATTTCTTCCTCTTGTTCCTCGTTTTGTTGTTCTTTTTCCTTTGATAGGAGTTCACTCTCTGAAAATTTTGTTGTTGGTTCCTTTCACTAACATTGGCAGTGTTGTCATTCCTATTATAATTCACATTAGAATTTTTTCGTGCATTACTGTTTATTTGATTCAGCCTTTCACTTCGACGTAACCCATTACTAGTGCTAGCCTCACTTTCTTCTGAATCATCTCCATTAACATTAACTGTCTGTTGTACTGGGTCCGTCGAATTGTTACAGATGTTCCCATCTGGTCTACCATTTCTATTATCAGTGTCTAAAGTTAAAATCCCTTGACTCATGGGTGGTTTAGGGTACGCTTTCCCTTCTTTGTAATCCTTTACATCTCGGGCTATTTTCTTTGCCTTTGTGTTCTTTATTTTTGACATATGGTCGTCTATACTACTAAAACAATGTTCATATTCAAACTGATATCTCAGAAAATTGATATCAGTTTTAATGATTTGATCAAGTTCTTCTAATTCAATTAGTAAAGAGTCTACTATTAACTTGTACTGGGTACTAAACAATTCTAGTAATTCCAGGCCATGCTTGTCAAAAAGACTTATAAGGGCTCCATGAAATGGTGTTCCTTCCCTTAATCCTGAAGGAAACTGCCATTGACGCAAACCTTTTGGTACAACTTTCAAATTGATACATTCGTTAAAATACGCTATCTCTAACTGTAATTTGCATGCTTTAAATAGTTTTTCATCAAATTCATTTAATTTCACTGATAAATCCACGCTTACCTCTTCAGTTGTTGTATTTGGCGCTCCTTGTGCGCTATTTTCAAAAATAAAGGGTCTATTTACCCAAGCATTAAAGTTTGCATTTGGGTTTGCTGGTGCTGAGCCTCGAGTACGGTTCATTATATTATCTGTAGTTCCAAAGGTGTTCGTTGATAGTGTAACAGTGTTGCCAGCTGCCTGCCGATTCCCGTTTACTGCTCCTGGTAAACACTGAGGTCTTTGCAGGTCTGATGTCAAAATAGCGTTCCTTACATTGTCGTTAACTGGACTTACATTCCCTGTACTTGTCAACATAGAACCACTGTCCAAACTTCCCGGTTGCTGTAATCCAGTTTGGATCCTTGAAACCATGTCAACTTTTTCGGCTAACGCTTCCACCTTTTGCGTTAGCAAACCAATCAGTACTGTGAGATTCCCATCCTGGTTTGAATTCTCGTGTGGCGGCAACGGGCTGCTGAGCGGTGAAGACTCCATGTACAAACCAAACCAAACTGAGGAAAAAATACAACTTCTCCGCAAAAAGAACTCACACCGCTCTTCTCCGATACCAATCGCCACTACTTCCACGTACTGTGTACACGTCTCAGTAAGCACAAACTGTCTTTGCTTGATTTTTAAAAAACAAGGTCGTTTATTGAAACTTTAAATGCGATTATTTAAACATACATTTTTCGTCAGGACTCCTGTCCCAACTTCATCAGAAGTACAACCGCCCCTGAACTATGCTCATCTAATATATATACTTAACCCAAGTAATTGGTTAATTAGTTAATCAAGATTTAAAGAAACTAATACCTTAAATTGACATCATACTGGGTAAATTATTAATAAAAGTAAAAATAAAAGTAAAGATAAAAGTATATGCTGTCATATTGTATGCTACATTGTGTTATCATGTTTACTCATGTACAAAACCTCATCATTAACTGATCTTCTTGTTTGAAGTGTTCATATTTAAAATTTAAAATTTGAATATAAATGTAAATATAAATATGTAACCATAAATGTAGTTATTTAAAAACTAACTCTATTTAATGTTTTAAATGCTGTTTGTTATTAATTGAATTTGATGAATTTACTAACAATATTATTAATATTTTAATATTAATAATATTGTTAGTAAATTCATCAAATTCAATTAATAACAAACAGCATTTAGAACATTAAATAGAGTTAGTTTTTAAATAACTACATTTATGGTTACATATTTATATTTACATTTATATTCAAATTTTAAATTTTAAATATGAACACTTCAAACAAGAAGATCAGTTAACGATGAGGTTTTGTACATGAGTAAACATGATAACACAATGTAGCATACAATATGACAGCATATACTTTTATCTTTACTTTTATTTTTACTTTTATTAATAATTTACCCAGTATGATGTCAATTTAAGGTATTAGTTTCTTTAAATCTTGATTAACTAATTAACCAATTACTTGGGTTAAGAAGATATATTAGATGAGCATAGTTCAGGGGCGGTTGTACTTCTGATGAAGTTGGGACAGGAGTCCTGACGAAAAATGTATGTTTAAATAATCGCATATAAAGTTTCAATAAACAACCTTGTTTTTTAAAAATCAAGCAAAGACAGTTTGTGCTTACTGAGACGTGTACACAGTACGTGGAAGTAGTGGCGATTGGTATCGGAGAAGAGCGGTGTGAGTTCTTTTTGCGGAGAAGTTGTATTTTTTCCTCACTGAAGGAAATATGTATTTTAATGTCTCAGTTTCTTAAGCAGCTACCCACTACATATTTATTACTTCAGACAGATAAAAGAATTACTGATACAGTTATTAATTCAGCCAGATGAAGGTAGTAATGAGCTTAATTTGTTGAAGAGGAGTCAGCTGAAACGCAACATGCGTTATGATAAGCATGCAAGAAGTGGGAGGTTGGCATAATGGTTAAGGTGTTTACCTGCCAAACCCAATGTCAAGGTATGATTCTCATGTGGGTTAATTAGCTAGGCTTAAAATGGCCTAGAAGGGCAGTTAGCCTAATACTATTCTATGAACCTATAAGGAGTCTTGTCTATTCTCAGAGAAGGGAACAGAGAGAAAATGCAAACACCTGCAAATTCAAGAGGTTTGAAAAAAAAATTAGGACTTCTTACAAGCTGAAGTCAGTTTGGATGCAGAAGATCCTAGATCCTTCTATACTGTTGGAATGAATGTGCAAGCATATTGTAGAAATAGAAGATATTAATGCATGATGTGACATCAGCCTAGTGAGATATCTATACATTCCACATAACATAAGATGTCCTTAGACTTTAAGCAGCTTGCAGAGTTGTTAGGGCATCAAACAGTGTATAGTTCAGAGATTGATAATAAAGTTCAGCAATCAGAGATGAAAAGGCAAATATTTTACTTTTGAGAGCTATAAGATAGTGTTACAGGACATTCCAATGAATAAACAAGATGTCAGTGCAGAGACCTCTTATAATAATATCTACTTTGCTTGCAATATAATAGGTAGACATAAAAACTCCTGAGATACACTGACTGATGCTGGCAAGAAAACACTATACTGTGTTTATTACGAAGTGGGTCAGAAGAAGTTTAATGTTTTTAAAATTAATATGCTTTAAGGAAATCTTATCTCATGATAAACAAGCCATGACTGTTAGTATGGTATAAGTCTGTATTCTATTGTACATAAATACAAAATGTATTTGTTTGTAGGACAATAATTACAAACATAAAGAAGAGGTTCTGTTACAAAATAAACTTTTAAATAAAACAATTAACTATTTGTGCATATAAAAACACTTTCTCAGGTACTAAAATCACATCATAAAGGGGTGAATTTATGCAAGAATATATCATGTCACTAATTAAAATTAACGAGGAAAGCCTTTCTTTTTTTAATCTTTTTTTTTGGCTACAGATTTCATTTATTTATTTATATTATTTATTTATTATTTGTTAACCAAGAAAGTCAGACTTGGAACATAGCCACTTTTCAGTGGAGGCCTGTTTTAGTCCTGGATATGTACTGGCATTAAGCAATGTAGTCCAATTATATGCTTTATGTTCTATCTTGTTTAAAATACCACCCTTCTAACAAATGGGCATACAACTTAAAAACACTGTCTTTGCCCATCACTAAATAATGCTTTAATATTACAGTAGTAGCATGCCTCATTTTTTTTAAATATCATAAACATGCTGCAGTATACAGTGTTTAAATTTCCTATTAGTTTTTCCTACATAGAATGCAGTGCAGTTGCTGCACTTTGCTTACTCAACCACATTCATAGTGTCACAACCTATGAACAAGCAGAAATGGTATACTTTGCCAATGACAGGATGTGTAAAGGAATTGGTAACTAATATATACTTGCAAAAGGTACATGTAGTACATGGGGATGTTCATTGTCTTTTACTGATTGGCCCATTGTTGGTTTGGGGATAACATAATTGTTATTTCACATTCTTTTTGTTCTTGAAGACAAAATATATCCAGTCCTACATTTTTTAAACGTTTGTATTGCATTTTAAATCAGAATGAAGTCAACATATTCAGAACATAAACAATTTAAGAACAAATAAAAAGTAAAACTATATACAACATCCATAACAAAATATACATTATACAAAGCCATTAATCGTATCCAATAAATCCTTAAGCTTTAGCCATGACATTGTTTTTCATTGTCAAGAGAACTTATCAGAAAATTCCATTTTTACTTAAAAAATGTTGCTTATATCCTTATTTTTACTGTTACACATTAGAAGGAACATGTCTCAATGAAAATTAATGGCTATTGAAGGCTGCATCTATTTAAAGTTGCAATCACTTTTTCAATTGCATTTTAGAATTAAAATCTACTATATTTAGTTTGCGAGTGTTAGGACTAGAACAGCTTGTTCTTCATTTTTAGTTAATTTTCTTTCTTTTCTTTTTTTAACTCAGCAAGGTTAAATAAATGGATGCAATGTATTTTTGTAATGGAGTGTCAAAAGCCTTGTTTTTACAGTAACATTATTGCTGTTCACCACAAGACTCAGCAGTTAACATGTTATTGGCATAAAGGTTTTGAGATTTCAGAAGCCAATCAGAATGTAGTATTAAAAATACCATTAAAAGAATGTCCCAAAGCTGACATAGCCTAGGAGTGATTTATGCTTCAGAGGGACTGACAATGTTTTAACTATGAGATTCTTTCCTCATAAGCATAATCAGTGTGTGACTCATACAGTGCAGGGTGCTCTGTTCTAAGGAGCAGGCTTAGCTGCCAGCTTATCCTGGGTTATTGGCACAGTGCAAAGTGGTAGGCAATGGCCTTTTGCCTCTGAGCTTCTTTCGTTTTAGGCATGGTGAGGGTGGGTTGCACAATGCAAGCAGTTTTTTGTAATTTGTTGGTTCAGCTTTATATCCCAGTAATATAGCTTAGGGGAATTTATATCATGCAGAAGGGGGGCAAGTGTGACCTTGTTTGTATGAGACTCATTCCCTAGAGACATAACCAGGGTAATTGAATACATTGTCAGGGGTATTCTGTGAATTATCATACTAGTTTAATAATCTCACAAGATAGTTTGGGTGTTTTGTTTGGGACAGGCTCTTATAATACCAGGAGTATTCTGTGATTTAGGGGCCTGCACTGAAAGTCCCATTAAATGGCACATATAGTGCAGCTAGGTGCCAAGGACATTTCAAACTTCCAACAGAGTGAGGTTAAGAATTAGTCCCATTGTGACAGGATACGTGATATGATATAACAGGGAACTGTTCAGAATGCAGCAGGCTGTCATACTAAATTAGTAAGCTCTGTGAACACATTCTGTAAAATAATTGGAAGGTATTTATAGTCCCAAGGTTCATACTTTAGTAGAGGTTATTTGCAGAGAATGTGGCTATGCTTATATGTGAATATAGTGAGAGCAACTTGTTTGTGATGACTACAGCAATGTGAAAGCTTCTGCTAGGAAACTCCCACTTTCATGAAATCCTTAAACTTGGTGCATGTGGGAAATAATACACTAAAATATAAATGTTTGGATGAATTCAGAAGCATTTGGATACTATGGATGATCATAGCTGTGTGTAAGGATGGTATAAGTACTGAGAAATAGTTAAAGCAAGTGACACACAGCACAGCACCGCTATTTAAAATAAAGTTAAAAAAATATAAAGGGTTTTATACATTTTCTATAGGGATGTATGTGGACACCCTGATTGTTTTAGTGAAAGATGGGAAAGGGGAAGAATGAAAAGACTGAAAAATGGGGGACATAACAAAGCGGGACACACAGAGAAGGAAAGCATGAAGAATGTTTGCTGGAGGAGGTGGAGATGTGGGGTTTCTATATTTTTGGTGGGGGATAGACCTCTGTATTTTTAAAAATGTTCATATGATTAGGTAGTTTGGGAAGGAAGTATGCTAGAGGGTGTAAGAGGATTAAGGAAGGAGGGAAGTAATGAGGAGGTGTTGCTAGACAGTCCCCAGTGCACAGGACCTGAAATGATTCCACTGCCTGGTGGCTATGCAAAGAAAGAACCCAATATTAAGTGATGGGGCTTGCAGTGGCTCGGTGGTCAGAGCCAACAGAGGCAGCGAGTCTTACACCCACTGAAGCATATCTCATATGGGCCAAAGTTGCCTCTCCACTGCATACTCCAACACATCCTTTGTAAAGCCCCAAAGCTCAAAGGTTTCATGGCTTGCAAAGCTATGCCATATCAGGGTACCTACAGGAGCAGAGCCACCACCCTGACCCTGTGAGGATATCCCTGAGAGTGTAAAGGGCAAATGTTCCCTGATCTGGGTGGTACATGGTGGGACTGTCCCAGGGATCTTTAGATGTGGAGAAAAAGAAATGAACATAAATGGGAGAGATAGGAAAAAAGTTCCAAAAAAAGGCCAGCACTACAGTGTGGTTTGAGAAAACCAATGTAATACCTCATAAATACAAAAGTAAACATATTAATGGTCGGGAAAAGAAAACTCGAACTCCAAAAAATCAAATCAGACCAGTTTCGGCTATGTTAGCCTTCCTGAGTGACAAGCCAAATAGACTTGCACAAACTTATAAACAGAAAAACAATTAGGAAATGTGAATTCCCATTGGTCCATTAGAGATGCTCATTTAATCCAGGTGAAAAAAGGCCACCCAACTTAATTATCCACTTTTTTTCTTTAGAATTAAGAATTGAATGCCATCCAGACTTATTATTTCTGTTGCCTTTTATTTTATCAATAATAATAAACCTAAAGCAGCCAGTACTATGTTTTAGAGTATGTTTGTAAAGGGCGTTAGACTGTCTTTTATTTCTAATATCGCTAACATGTTCTGTAATCCGTAACCATAATGGTCAGGACATCTGCCCCACATAAAATGCAGAACATGAACATGTAGCAAGATAAACCACCCAATCAGAGCTGCAGTTTGCTAAGAATTTTATATAAAAAAATCAAGGCAGTATTCTTGCTTGTAAATTCCTTTAATTTCATCACCCTCAAACAATGTGTACAGTGTCCACAGGGGATACACCCATGTAGTATATCACCTGTGATAGTCCATTGTTGATTAGTAATGGTGGGATCCTGATATCGTTTAAAATGGTTAAAATGTGAGCCTAATGTTTGTCATCTCCGAAATGAAAATAGACATTTATTACCTAGAATCTCAGATAGTTTATGATCCGCCATCAAAATATTCCAATGACTCTGAACAATGTCCATAAGTACCCAAGTATTCCTACCAAAGGTTGTAACCAATCTAACTTTAGATGTTTCAACAGGTTGATGTACCCTATAACCTAAAAGATCCTTCCTATCCTGACTGGAGGCCCAATTGCTCAAGGAAATGATATTTACAGGTTTGTATCCCCTACCCTTAAATCTGTGAACAAGATCTTTCCTATAATGTTCATAGGTCTGCATATCAGAGCATACTCTTCTGACCCAAAGAAATTGAGATTTGGGGATGTTCCAGATGATATGCTGGGGGTGGAAGCTGGTCGCTTGAAGTAAAGAATTGTACTGGGGAGTATTTACGATAAATCTGAATATTCAGAGTATTATCCATATCCCTGGTAACAAGAACATCCTGGAAAGTGATTTGTTGTAAATGGTAGTTAACTTTAAACTCAGTACCCCATTTGTTCTCATTTAAATACCCAACAAATTATTGTAAATAAGGGCTATCAGCCTTCCACACCATCCAACAATCATCAAGATACCGTCTCCATATATCTATCTCATTAAGATATATGTTGTGACTAGGATCATAGATGAGTTCTTCTTCCAAATATGCCATAAACAGGTCCACATAAATGGGGGCAAAAGATACCACAATTGCTGTGCCCTGCACCTGCAAAAAGCATTGGCCATGACAATATAGTAAATTTTTTGTGCGTACATGCTCTGCAAGACAAACCAAAAATGTATTGAAACCTGGCTGGTATAGTTCGCATTTATCCGGCCAGTACTGTAATGCCAGCAAACCCGACCAGTGTGGAATGTTGGTGTATAGGGTCGTAACATCTAGGGTGCAAAGTAACCACCCTGATTCCAACTGCATATTGGAAATAATACCTAAAAATTGTGTTGTATCTTGTATGCCAGCTCAAATACATCCTAAAAGGGGGTGGAGATATTGGGTCAAAAATTGTGAAAGAGGTTCTGTAAGAGAACCCCTGTCCGACACAATGGGTCTCCCAGGCAGGTTGGTAAGGTCCTTATGAATCTTAGGTAGCAAGTATAAATATTGAGATTTAGGATCCTGTACTGTAAGGTGGTAAAGATCTGAATCAGTAATAATACCCTCTTCTTTAGATTCTGATAGAAACTCATCAATTTCTACCTTAAATCATGGGGTTGGATTTAGAGGCATGTACATATAGTATCTGCCATTTTTCAACTGCTTCATAGCCTCATTATAATATCTGTCCCAATCCATTACCACCACCTCCCCACCCTTATCAGCTGGAAGGATGACCAGATTCTTATTATTTTTAAGATTCATAACTACCTGTCGTTCCATCTTTGAAAGAATATGAGGAAGTATGGAATATTCATGAGATCCAAAGTGTAGATCTTTGAGAACGCTAGATTGAAACATAGCAACCTGGGGGTACATGGGAGGCATAAAAGCAGATTTATGAAATTTAAACACATTCTTATTAGCAGAGGATTCAGAGTCAAAATATAATCTTAAATTTAGCAGACAGCAAAAAGAAATTACATCCTGAGCCAAAGAATCTTCTGAAACAAAAAAAAAACAGGGACACAATTTAGGCCTTTATTTAATGGTTGCATTACAGCCACTGAAAGGGGTATAGAAGAGATGCTGTGAACATTGGTACAACTATTTAATGTTGAATCATGATTTTCAAAAGGCTGTCCAAATTGCTTATTTGCCCTGTGTTTCCTACCTCCTCTCCTAGTTTTAATCTTAAAGGGTGATCCAGATTTTGTCTCCTGGGAGTGGGTGAATCAGGGGTGTAGTTGCCATCCAAATCCATAATGGAGGATGATTCATCCTGCAAAGTACCACTGGAAGTCATCCTAGACTTCTTCAGGATGGATTTGGGTCTCTTTCTTTTGTGGATCTGAGGTCTGCTATGAGCAGTGTAAAATTTGACATTCTTAAAGTTTCAGATGGTTTACCCTTTTGATAGTCACCCGTGCCATGATGGAATTTTTTCATCTTCTTGTCATTCAACTGATGTTCTAAATTGAGTAACTCAGTACTTAGCTCATTTAGGCAAGACATGTAACATGGTAAGGTCTCATAGGATTTAATATCTTCACAGGAGGATTCTACTTCCATAATACATTGATTCACAGTTTGTTCATAGTATGATGTTAGGGCATCAACAAAGCCCATAGAGGCTCTTTGTTGAACCTGTGCCCATTCTTCCAATAGGATTTCATCTCTGTTATGAACTAAGGGCTGTGTCCGAACCCATAAACCCCTGAGAGAAATCCCCTTAATCTGATAAGCTTTAAACAATTTCAGATGCTAAAAATCTCTTCTACGTATTTTCATGCTTTTCGTAAGTTTTTGAAAAGCCAGTTTACAGTGATTAGATGGATCATTAGTGTTAGTATTTTCCATACTTCCCTTATCTGTATGTCCCAACCCAAAAACCTCCAAATCATCTTTATCAGAAGATAAACCTTTTAGAATAGAGACAAAATCCATGCTTAGTACAAAAGGTCTATCTAAAAATATATTTATAACTATATAGCATGGCCAATCTGGACAACTGTTATTATCACCATATAGTAATAGTAATATGGGACAAAATATCACTGATTTGGAGCAACCAATAATCAGTATAAAGGAGTGTCAGCCCTAATAAACTTAGACCAAATAAAACACAGGTGCCTGTGGTTAATCCCAATATGATCCTTCACAATAATAATTCAAAAATAAAGCATATACTTTCAGTCACCAAAGCTTTACAACAATGCAACAGTGCAACAGTGTATGGGCTCACGTTTAATTAAAAGATATAACGATAGAGGACCCATAATAGCCATACTGTATTCCAACAATCATGACCAGTATCATGCAACCATGATCAACATAAACCTGATGTTAGATAATAGATCCGAGATGCTACGTTCCACTAAAGAAAAGGCAAATGCCATCACTGATCACTACTGCTAATTTGCCACAATGCATAAATCATTCATAGAATAAACCAGGGGAACCATAATAGCCCTCATGCGTGCAGGTCCAAGCCTTTATATAATAGTAACAAAGAGTCACTATATAACAATAAATACAAGTTGTTTAACCACATGATGCTGCATCCCCTTATTAGCGATATAGCTGCCAATTGGTAACTCACATCTTATACTACTAAAACTAAAAAGGGAAATTCACAGTCACCTGAGTAATAACCCATTAGATAGAACTTTATCTTGACAAAAAACGTTTATTGGATCGACACCATCCTAATGGCTAAAAACGTGTTACTATCCCCAATAATCCAACCAATGTTATCATATATGCCAAGTTGTCCAACAGATTCAGCTCCTACATATATATTAAACCTGGATCCATAAACTGTTTGCATGCCCTTGTTTTAAACACATTTATCCACCAAAATTGCATACAGTTTTTGGATAAAGCCACTTGCTAAGCTTGATAATATATCAAAATCCGTGCTAATATGGTTCCATAAATTAGGTCTATGCCCCAGTAATACATAAACAGTGGTCACACAAACTGAGCTATGCATCAGATAAAAAATGCAGCATCCCTGCCAAAAAATACAATATATGATATATAATGTGGCTTTAGGAGATCCCAGTAATTGTCACAGGGTGTATTGTGCTACCACTTAAATTATATCATTCGAATCTCACTTAATGATATAAAAATGAAATCACCATACTACATTACCTTAATGACAAAAAGATATAATCCCCTAATCATTAAGTGTTGTTGCATCAATATAGCTTCCCGTTTATATACAAAAAGCAAAATGACCCTTAAGTCCGAATAAATTCACGAGTATGTCAAAAAAATGTACACGTAGTCCATATGAGTTACTAGAAAAACGTAAATAGTCAGTAATCCACAGTCATCTGTACGATAGTACTGATTCCAAGAAAAGTCACAAAACGCATCAGAAGTAGTGTATGCCCATTGGTTCCATTCAATGGCCATAACCTGTCCACTTGCTTGATAAAAATCCCAAGTTTATAACAGGTAGAAACCAATTTACCTGATGTTCGATAAATCCCATACAGCTATGATTCGCCTAGAAGGACAGAGTGCGCCTTGCACTGATGGTTATAATAAATCACTAGAACCAGTACATTAAACAAAAAGAGTTCCAAACAAGCATACTGCCATATTCCATGATAAGCCAAACATAAAGTCAGCAAAACCCAGCCTGATGTAGAACAACGCCTTTTTTAAAGATGGTACTATGTACAAACATAACTCCAACAACATAATTCAGGTCCAGAAAGCATTCAAATATAATCAACAGACTTAAGGAATCCATTCCTCCACTATGAAGTTGATGGCAATCACACCCAATGCCAACAGTGAGGAAACAGCAGACTTCAGCAAGCACAACACCCTCGCAAGTTCAGAGACCCAATATCTATAGTATAAAGTTCCAAAAAAGGCCAGCACTAGAGTGTGGTTTGAGAAAACTAATGCAATACCTCATAAATACAAAAGTAAACACATTAATGGTCGGGAAAAGAAAACCTGAACCCCAAAAAATCAAATCAGACTGGTTTTGGCTATGTTAGCCTTCCTCAGTGACAAGCCAAATAGACTTACACAAACTTATAAATAAAAACACAATTAGGAAATGTGAATTCCCATTGGTCCATTAGAGATGCTCATTTAATCCAGGTGAAAAAGGCCACCCAACTTAAGATAATAGAGATGAAATCCTATTGGAAGAATTGGCACAGGTTCAACAAAGACCCTCTGTGGGCTTTGTTGATGCCTTAACATCATACTATGAATGAACTGTGAATCAATGTATTATGTAGGTAGAATCCTCCTGTGAAGACACTAAATCCTATGAGACTTTACCATGTTACATGTCTTGCTTAAATGAGTTTAGTACTGAGTTGCTCAATTTAGAACACCAATTGAAAGACAAGAAGATGAAAAAATTCCATAGTGACATGGGGGACTATCAAAAGGGTAAACCATTTGAAACTTACAAGAATGTAAAAATTTAACACTGCTGATATCAGACCTTAGATCCACAAAAGAAAGAGACTCAAATCCATCCTGAAGAAGTCTAGGATGATTTCCAGTGGTACTTCGGGGGATGAATCATCCTCCATTATGTATATAGACGGCAACCACACCCCTGATTCACCCACTTCCAAGAGGCGAAATCTGGCTCACCTTTTAGGGTTAGAACTACGAGAGGGGGCAGTAAACACAGGGCAAATAAGTAATTTGGAGAGCCTTTTGAAAATCATGATTCAACGTTAAATAGTTGTACCAATGTTCACAACATCTCTTCTATACCCCTTTCAGGAGCTGAAATGGAACTATTAAACAAAGGCCTACATTTTGTCCCTGTTTTTTTTTTTTTGTTTCAGAATATTCTTTGGCTCAGGATGTGATTTTGTTTTTGCTGTCTGCTAAATTTAAGATTATATTTTGGTTCTGAATCCTCTGCTAATAAGAATGTGTTTAAATTTCATAAATCTGCTTTTATGCCTCCCATGTACCCACAGGTTGCTATGTTTCAATCTAGCATTCTCAAAGATCTACACTTTGGTTCTCATGAATATTCCATACTTCCTCATAATCTCTCAAAGATGGAACAACAGTTAGTTATGAATCTTAAAAATAATAAGAATCTGGTTATCCTTCCAGCTGATAAGGGTGGGGCAGTGGTGGTAATGGATTGGGGCAGGTATTATAATGAGGCTATGAAGCAGTTGAAAGATGGCAGATACTATATGTACATGCCTCTAGATCCAACCCCATGATTTAAGGTAGAAATTGATGAGTTTCTATCAGAAGCTAAAGAAGAGTGTATTATTACTGATTCAGATCTTTACTACCTTACAGTACAGGATCCTAAATATCAATATTTATACTTGCTACCTAAGATTCATAAGGACCTCACCAACCCACTTGGAAGACCCATTGTGTCAGGCAGGGGTTCACTTATGGAACCCCTTTCACAGTTTTTGACCCAATATCTCCAACCCCTTTTCGGAGGTATTCAAGCTCTCATACAAGATACAACACAATTTTAGGGTATTATTTCCAATATGCAGTTGGAATCAGGGTGGTTACTTTGCACCCTAAATGTTATGGCCCTATACACCAACATTCCATACTGGTCGGGTTTGCTGGCATTACAGTACTGGCTGTATAAATGCGAACTATGCCAGCCAGGTTTCATTACATTTTTGGTTTGTCTTGCAGAGCATGTACTCACAAAACATGTACTATATTTTCATGACCAATGCTTTTGGCAGGTGCAGGGCACAGCAACGGGGGCATCTTTTGCCCCCATTTATGTGGACCTATTTGTGGCATATTTGGAAGAAGAACTCATCTATGATCCTAGTCACAAAATATATCTTAATGAGATAGATATATGGAGACGGTATCTTAATGATTGTTGGATGGTGTGGAAGGCTGATAGTACTTATTTTCAAGAATTTGTTGGGTATTTAAATGAGAACAAATGGGGTATTGAGTTTAAAGTTAACTACCATTTACAACAAATCACTTTCCTGGATGTTCTTGTTACCAGGGATATGGATAATACTCTGAATACTCAGGTTTATTGTAAATACATCCAATACAATTCTTTACTTCATGTGACCAGCTTCCACCTCCAATATATCATCCAGAACATACCCAAATCTCAATTTCTTTGGGTCAGATGAGTATGTTCTGATATGCAGACCCATGAACATTATAGGAAAGATCTTGATCACAGATTTAAGAGTAGGGGATAAAAACCTGGAAATATTTCTGCGAGCAATTGGGCCTCCAGTCAGGATAGGAAGGATCTTTTAGGTTATAAGGTACATCAACCTGTTGAAAAATCCAAACTTAGGTTGGTTATGAACTTTGGTAGGAATACTTGGTTACTTATGGACATTGTTCAGAGTCATTGGAATATTTTGATGGTGGATCATAAACTATCTGAGATTCTAGTTAATAAATGTCTATTTTAATTTCGGAGAGGACAAACATTAGAGCTCACATTTTAGCCATTATAAACGATATCAGGATCCCACCATTACTAATCAACAATGGACTATCACAAGTGACATACTGTATTGGTGTATCCCCTGTGGACACTGTACACATTGTTCTAGGGTGATGAAGTCAAAAGAATTTACAAGCAAGAATACTGCCTTGGTTTTTGATATAAAACTGCAGCTCTGATTGCGTGGTTTGTCTTGCTACATGTTCATGCTCTGCATTTTATGTGGGGCAAACATCCAGACCATTATGTTTACGGATTACTGAACATGTTTGCGATATTAGGAATAAAAGGCAGTCTAATGACATTTGCAAACATACACTAAAACATAGTACTGCCTGTTTTAGGTTTATTGTTAGTGGTAAAATAAATGGTAACAGAAATAATAAGTCTGGATGGCATTCAATTTTTAATGCTAAAGAAAGAAAAGTGGATAATTAAGTTGGGTGGCCTTTTTTTTCCACCTGGATTAAATAAGCATCTCTAATGGACCAATGGGAATTCACATTTTTTAATTGTTTTTTTTTATTTATAAGTTTGTGTAAGTCTATTTGGCTTGTCACTGAGCAAGGCTAACATAGCTGAATCTGGTCTGATTTGATTTTTTGGGGTTCGAGTTTTCTTTTCCCTACCATTAATGTGTTTACTTTTGTATTTATGACGTATTACATTGGTTTTCTCAAACCACAATGTAGTGCTGGCCTTTTTTGGAACTTTATACTACGGATATTGGACCTCTGAACTTGCTGTACTTGTGAGGGTGTTGTGCTTGCAGAGATAGGAAAAAAAAGACATGGAAAGTGTGACAAAGGGGGATACTGCCAGTCCAGCTATCTAGAATTTTGAAAATAATTATATGTCATTTGTGAATGTCAACATGCTTGATATAGAAGTGTGATGAAAGGAGATACTGCCAGCACATCTATTGGGAATTTTGTAAATAATTATATGTCATTTGTGAATATCAACGTGATCTGTATAAGATACTTATGTTAAAAATGTATTAGAAATGTATGTCATGTGTATATCAAACTGGTCTGTACAGATGTGTGTTAAAAGAGGCATTTTGTAAAGTACTGAGCTTAAAGATGTAGCCACAGTGTGTCCTGCTGGAATAGAACAGAAATTTACTTACAGTATTGTAACTGTTCAAATGCATATATTTTAACAGTGGACACTGGAACACAGAAGGTTAACTTCATTCCAGCAAAATTCCACAAAAATAGCTGAAATTAAATTACTTTATGTTTACACAATAAAAAATGATATCTTTCAGTTTCAATGCAGCAAGGAGACACAATGTCTAAAACTAGAGAGCTTTATGTATTGTCTTAGAAGTGTTTTATTGTTTTATTACTTCCAGTATTTGCCAAAGACTTTAGGAAAAGCCCTTGTCTATGTATTTTCCAGGTAGATGCTAAATATTGCCAGATTCTAGCAGTGGAGGTTTCACCTAGGATAGAGTTAGATGATAGATAAGAAATGATGTCATTCTGCAAGCTAGCCCAGCAGTAATATTTAAGATATTAATTTAAGAACTCTCTGAGAGAGACATAGCATTCTCTAGTCTGTCTTTGATCTGACAACAACTAGAAAAGAGCCATTCAAGACATCTGCCTTGCTCTGTAAGTAAGTTAACTAGGGTATAGTAATTCTCTTAGATTTAGTCAGAAATATAGTGATGCATAGTTTAGATGTTTTTCTTCATTCAGTTGAGACTGTCCTGCAATGTTGTTTTAAATATTTCCTGTGATTTTGAACTTTAGTGTCACTGTAAATATATATTTAGTATTGTCTTGTTCTTTTATTATTTATTATTAAATATATTTAAGCCTTTCATTGTGGGTGATCTGTGTAGAGATATTTGAGTTCTGAGAGTACTTGCATATTGATTTGGTGACACTGTGTAAGTCACTCCTAATAGCCTTGCTCTTGGTCAAACTACTCTTTGTATTAATAGTAACATTATGCAGTAAGATTGGACACCCTTTGCTTAAAGAAGCTGATAAGTGTTTCTGGTGGCAGTGATAACTACCTTATAGGAAGGGGGAATAGCTAGTAAACCTGTGCCAGCCTTTCATAGATGTGTGGGCATGTGTAAAACAAATCTCCAAGAGTGTGTGTGTCAGGTACTTGGGCAGGGACATGAAGGGGTCTATATTATAACATCGAAGTTTTCTAACATCGAATGTTATAATATCGAACCCGTAATGTCGAACGCTGAAAACGGCGAAGGTGCAGGACACCGAATTCTTTCCCAGGGAAAGAATTCGGTGGGCCGTTGCTGGGGTTTCGCTTTTTTCAGCGTTCAATATATTGGAGCGTTACTGGTCGGGTTCAGGTAAGTGTGCAATTGTGTGTAGGTTAGGGTTAGGGGGTGGGTTAGATGAGTTAGGGTTAGGGAGCGGGTCAGGTAAGTGTGCGGTTGTGTGGACATTAGTATTAGGGCACGGGTTCAGGTAAATGTGCGATTGTCTGTAGGTTAGGGTTAGGGGCGGGTTAGGTGAGATAGGGTTAGGGCATGGGTCAGGTAAGTGTGCGATTGTGTGTAGGTTAGGGTTAGGGAGTGGGTTAGGTGAGTTAGAGTTAGGGTGAGGTGAGTGTGCGATAGTGACAGACCTTAGGGTTAGGGTTGTGTTAAGGTAAGTGGATAGCTAGTACTGTATGTAAAGTTTAGTTTAGGTGTGGGATTTTAAGTGTATGTGTGTGGATGGCTGTTTATTGTGTGTGTTTGTGCTGCGTGTATGTTTCTCTGAATAGCAAATTTTTTCCTAGGGAAAAAATTCGCTATTTTGACTGTTCGATGTTTTCACACTTCAGTATTTAGGGTTTGATATAATAACATTCGATGTTAGAGAACTTCGATGTTATGATATAGACCCAACATGAAGCACTGGTAGGACAGAGATAGTGTTGGAGAACTTAGCTTGGAACCCTGGCTAAGGATTCAACTCTATAGCTGTGCCAGTGGGGAGTCTTATTGGGGAGCTGGAGAAATAGAGAGAAAGCAGCCATGGACTAAATGTGGTCTCTGTGCGCTCTTAAGGGAAATTGCACTTGATGAAGAGAGTTGCATCAGGAAATACTGTGTGTGTACTTGTCATCTTCTCAGTGTATTTCCCCCACTGGTACCAGTAGTGAGGCTTGAGACTCCTTGATTATGGGTCCAGTGGTGGGGCATCACATTTATTGGTGGCAGCAGTTGGATCACCATATCCACATATTGGGATTCAGTGGTGTGGATATTGAACTCCTGTAGCCTGTAAACAGTGGTCACTAAAGAAGGTGTTTGCACTCTCAAGCAGTCACACAGTGAACATTCAGTTTCACATCACAATAGCTTTATTTATTTTTTGTTAGCTTAGTTAGCTAGGGAAAGTGGGCAAGGATGTCAGCAGGATATATGGAAAGCTGACAAGGAGCCAGTTGGCTGAGATGTGCCAAGTCAAAGGACTGGTGCAAGCCAACCTGACTAAAGCAGAAATTATTGCACCTTAGTCACAGCTGTATTACACACCAGCAACCAGGAGGACAACCAGATTGGTCTTGGGGATTTACAACTCTCAGAAAATGGACAGTTCAACCTTTCCACAGATGACTTAAAAATAAATGTGGATTTAAAGAAACTTGAATGGGAGGCCAAATGTTTGGAAACAGAATCAGCAGAGAGACTTCAGCATTTGGAGGCCAAAGAAAATGAGAGACTGAGACATTTGGAGGCTGAAGAAAATGAGAGGCAACATGAAAAGGAGATGCTGACTCTTTGCCAGGTCATGGAGGTAATGGGAAAGGGAGTAACTGAACCCCAGAAGCAACAAAGTTCAGTAAATGTCTTACATAATTTACAGAGAGTGATAATTTTGATAGTTTTATTCATATGTTTGAAATGGTTTGTCAACAGTGTAATGTTGACCAAGGGTTCTGGGTACGGTCCCTGACTCCCTTACTCCATGATAAAGCTGTAACTGCTGTTTCTAAATTATCTGATACTGATTGCTTAAATTATAATACTGTTAAAAATTGTTTATTAGAGTGTTTTAAGTTAACGCCTAAAACTTATGGAAAAAAATGTCATGAGCATAGGTGCAAGGCAGATAACAGTGTGTGTGAATATATTGCTGAGTTAAGTGCTTATTTTCCTAGGTGGGTGAGTGGATGTCAGGTCACCACTTTTGAAGGGCTGGCAGACCTTTTGGTGAGGTAACAAGCCCTTAGCAATTTGCATGAAAACATGAGAATCTGGTTAGCAGATAGGGAATGTAATACGGCAGATAAGTTGTGGAAAAAGGGAGACCTATACCTAGCAAGCAGGGCATCACTGCATAGGAAAGGGATACCCAGTGGTGCACATGGGTCTAAGGGAATCCATGGTGGGCAGCCTAAATCGCCCCAACAGAGTCCACCAGTAACAGGGGAAGCCAGTAAATCAGGTACACAGCCAGGATTAAGGGTTAAATGTTTTAAATGTATGCGACAGATGTAAATACACAAATTCTGTGGAGTCAAAAATCTTGCATACAAATGAGTTTCTAAGGAATACCCACACTGCATTTCTCACACACCACTCACCACACCCACACAGATTGACTTATGTTGAGGTGTTTAAAATATATCTTCCCAAATCTCAAAGGCATCCAAAACTACCTAATGGCAACACTGCTACTCAGTAATCACTAAAGCACATGCCAGAAGTAACACCAACCATCTCACATAAGTGTATACCTAACTGTCCCTCAAGAGCAAAGCCCATAAGGCAAGCATATACTTTACCTAATACTCTTGTTGTTGGAGACTCCATTGTGCAACACACAGATGCCCCACTCACTAGATTAGACAAGAAGAAGATAAGTGTTAGTTGCCTATCTAGAGCCAGGATATGCAATACCATGCACGCACTCAAGTTACTACACCCCAGGTACCAACATGATTCTATTATAGTCAATGTATGTATGTGCAAATGACCTGAGACATACTTCAATGGACTATATGAAAGAAACATACTAGATCTCTTGGAATATGTGTCACAGATAGGTATGAGCCTTGCATTGAGCAGCATTCAACCTTCACGAAGGAAGATGCCTCAGCATGGCTAGCCATCTAGCAGTGTACACCTTGGCTCTAGATGAACATAAAATGATTGATTTTAATAACTGGATTAGCTTCTGGTGTCACTTCAGGTGGTTCCAATATTTATCAGCATGGGATGACATGGCCAAAAGAAAATATTCCTTTGCCAAGGATGGACTCCACCTGTCCTCCCAGGCTTTCAGATAATGGCTAAAACTTTAATCACCTCCTTAGAGTCTTTTTTAGGCTATGCCACATAAAAAAAAAGAAAAATAGAAATGTAGTGAAAAAGTCTACAAGCAACTTTAAGGTGTTACTTCTTAATGCACAGAGCCCAAACAAAAAACTCCATACTCTTTAAGCACTCCTCACTCTTGAGAATGTAGACATCTGTGCTGTGACTGAAACTTGGTTTAAAGCCATAGAAAGTACTCCAGAATTGCAAGGCTACAGTGCCTTCCACACATTCAGGCCAATAGCAGTCAAACTGGGGCTAAAGACAGAGGTGTCTTGATCTACATTAGCAACAAACATACCTCCAGGTTGATTAAACAGGATGATACCAAGGAGCTCATCCAAGTACAAATCACCATAGATAAAGTCCCTCACTATATCATGGCTATCTGCAGGTCACCATCATAGTCTTGCAATACCTACTAGTATAATACTGTCTAACGTCTGCCTGTCCAATTGTGGTAATTTATTGTATTGTTAATATTTTAATTATTACTGTATGTACATTAGTCTTACTGTCATTCAAACTATGTGTTCATTGTTCTGTCTTTAACATGGACTAAAACAAAATAATTTCATTCAGCTTGCACTACTATGTATATCTGATCAACAATAAAGTTTACTTTGACTTTGACTTTACCCCTAGAGTCTCACAGCTGTTATCTAAACCTACTAGAGGGTCTCATCATCCAACCAAATACCCTCTTCATGGGTGACTTTGACTAGCCCTCTATAGACTGGGAAATGTACACTGTCTCAAATTCAAAGGCACAACATTTTCTGGACTTTATTAACACAAACACCCTGGAACAGATAGTGCATGATCCAAACAGAAGATCAAACAAACTGGATCTGGTACTTACCAACACAGGGAAGCATTGTACCCCCCAATGTCACATCCTCACTAGTGAGGTGGATCACAAAGCTGTCTCATTTGAAATATAAATCAACAAAAGTCAACCCTGAAAATTCTGCTCAATTGGTAATAGTTAGAATCTATTCAAAGGCAAACAACATTCCATTACGTGACAGTTTGTCAAAATTCAAGACTTCCCATCCCGAGACCACAGCTATATATGCAGAATTATTCACAAAGTTCCTATACAAAATAGAGACTGCTGTACTTACCAGAAATAAACCCAAAACAAGCAGTAGAAATAAACTCCATTTGTGGAATCCTCACCTACGCAGGGTATATAATAAAAGAAGAAAAATCATTGCCAAAACCAGGAAGAGCAACTCCCTTAAAGATAAGTGCTCTCTTATACATCTAAACAAGAAATTAAGAGGTCTAATTAAGTTGAACAAGGTCAACTATAAGGTCAGGATAGCCTTGCAGGCTAAGGACAATCAGAAGTCCGTCTTCAGCTATGTCCGGAACCTTGGAGGTAACACACAGCATTGTGCTGAAATGGTGGTGAATGGTACCACCTTCACCAGTCAGGGTATCATAGCAAATCTACTGTCTGATAAATTCAGCTCAAACTCCCCCCCAGCTCCTCCAGGTGAAATCCACTCCAGCAGACTTTCCCAAGCTATTAGCAGGGACTGTGTGCTGACGATACTCACTCAAGCCGAGAACACAGCCTCCATGGGTCCTGACAACATGCCCAGTTGTCTCCTGAACAGTCTAAAACTTACCTATCAGAACTACTTGAAGCACTCTTCAAATACAACCTTGAAACAGGCTACATTCCAAGTGAATGTAGGACCGCAACAGTTATTCCTCTCCTAAGCAGTGGACCACCAACTGATCCAGGGAACTACAGTCCCATCAGTCTAATGAGCCTAATATGCGACACCATGAAATTTATTATCAAGGAAATGATAAACAAGGACATTGGCAACCTACAGTCACTGGATCCATCCCAATACAGCTTTGTGTTAAGGAAATGTCATACCTACTTAACCTGTTAGACTTCTTTGAGAGGATTATAAAGGCAGTGAACAATGGTAAAACAGTGCATATTGCATATCTTGACCTGGCTATGGTATTTAATACAATACCCCACTCAGGATTGATGACAAGCTCAAGTTCTCTGAGCTAGGTGTAATTCCTTACATAACTCACTGGATTGCCAGCTGGCTCACAGACTGGACCCAAGAAGTAAGGATCAGTGAAACCATCTCCACCAAGGGACTGGTCACCAGCAGCATATGCCAGGGGTCCATGTTGATTTCACTGCTGTATGGCATCTACTTCTCAGAAGTCAAGGCTAATGTTCAATGCCTCTAGCTCACCAAGTTCACAGATGACTGTAAATTGGATGCTATTAATAGATTCCCCCAAGACACCAATATATTGCAAATGGGTTTAACACAGACAAATGACAGGTGCAAAGCCATGGCCTAAAGCTCAATGCCGAAAAATGCATTATAATGCCCTATGGGAAACTGACAACCCAGGTTAATAACTGCATTGATAAAATGTCCCCAAGAGTCGACCCAGTAGTAAGGGATCTGGGATCATATGTTGACAACAATCTGGACTTTGAGCAACACTTAGCTAAGATAATAAGAAAATAATTTTATGTCACCCAACTTATAGGTAAAGATATGGAATCCAGATCCAAGGAAGTTATAGTACCACTCTACTCTGCTGTTATCAAACCTATTATTGAATACAATGCTCCTTTTGGCATGTATTTAACCAGACACTTGCAACAGTTGGAATGCCCACAAAGGTTCCTTACCAGGAGAATTCCGGGCATGAATTCCCTGTCCTACACTGATCTTCTAAAGGCTCTGTCTCTGTATTCCAACTTCTACAGGTTGCTGAGAGGGGTTCTTTGCCTAGCTTACAGGGCTTCCTCAGATCCAGCCCTGATGGATCTGTTGCACATGCACAAAACAAATAGCACCAGAAACACTAGATTCAGGGATCTGATCTTCACTTGTGACATAAACAGAACATTTTGCGGAGACAGATATGTGTCCCAAAGGATCCCTGTACTTTGGAATAGGCTTCCCATCCATGTAAGACAGACTTCATCCAATACCCTATTCAAACAAAACCTTGACAATTGGATGGGAAATCAGAAATTTATCCCTGTTCTGGTCTGCTTGTCCATTATGCCAGAGGCCTTAATAAGAAAAGTATTATGCTAATTAACACCCCCCCTATAATTCCTAGGTTACCTCCTGCCTAACGTGCTCTCCTGTATAACACCCATGATACTCGGGACCCAAATGGTTTGGAGTGCACGGCTAGGCTTGTAAGGGCCTTAGTGGTCATTAGACTAGTAACAACCTATAAATCTTTTCACTTGCCTAGTCAGGATGTAATAGACAAATCTTTGTGGGTTCTGTTCAAGCAGCTTTATTAAGTACAAACACGTCAGGATTGAGGCTTAATGACTTTAACTGGCTGCACTCTCAAAATGGGACTGAAGCTAGCATGTGCATGCTATTTATATGCACGTTCAGTCCTTGAAATGCTTCTTAAAGATACAGCACATGCACTCTGTTCACTCTGTTCTACATTCTCCCTCTTTGAGAAATAGGTCATGCAATATTGACAACATCCATTGACATGCAATCAATACAAATAATTCTTTGTCATGCAATTATACAGAGCTACTTACACATATGCAATTATGTCCAGGTTGCTGCGTATTTCACGTTAGGTCTGGAAATATGACAAAATCATGTGACATAAAATTTAGACTTAGATTTTGCAACTGGGACTGTCTCTACTGAATGTTCAACCTTAGGGACATTAGGACCATCATCAGGAATGGAAGTAGAAGTTAAGACATGTTCTGCAACAGGAACATTGTCTGTATTGCTCTGAGATCTAGAGTCTGTATCACAGGAACAATGCTGCAAAATCAATTTTGGTACAGGAAGAAGATGGTGGGGATTTAATAAACTCTGTATAGGAATAGTGGAAGGTCTACATGGAGGGTACCTTGGCTGTGTCTACATCTCCCCCTCAGCAGGGCACCTTGCATATTAATGAAGGCACGCTACTGAGAGAGAGCCATGTAACACAGTTACATAATCAGTGTAGGGGGGACGTGTTACAGTGTCCAGAGATGAGTAACACACTCCCTGCACTGTTAAAGTGCCAGATGGCACTTAAATATTAAAGTTGGGTATGTTATTTAATTTTTTTTGTGTTTGCACAGCGTGGCACAGCACTTAGCAATGGACATGTTCCAGGCATCTAAAAATAGAAACTGGATGCTTTTAATTTTCATACAAAGGTCAAGTTTAAGTATAGCTGAGCATGTTTGCATGGCATGGTGCAGTGCTCACAGTGCTTAAACATAGCTGAAAGCTATATAGAAATGTATAGCAACTCTCAACATATCCATGTAGCGGAATGGTTAGTGTCATGGCCCTGTGTGCAGTAGGTGCACGGTTTGAATACAGAAGCAGACCATTCAGCTTTTATATTTCATGCCAATATGTTATAATGTTTTTTTATTGATGTATGTACTGACATTTGTTAACTGGGTTAGTCCAGTTGGGCCAGAGGCCCATTATCAGTGGAGACCCAAGGAGAAAAGATCCAGTTATACACAAATTTACAATACCTAAAATACACACTCCAAGATAAAGAAATTAAAATGCATAAGGTCAGGAAATATAGAAGTACAATACATGCACATAATAATAAAGTAGTAGTAATGAACAAATAATTCAATTTTATTTTAAATCTGGTTTGCCCTTAGCTAAGCTCTGCTAAGCACTGCTAAGCCAAACCAAACAATGCTTAAACAGGACCTTTTTTTTTAGCATTGATTAGCAATGCGCAGCTCTGCTCAACTGGTTTGGGCACTGGTAAGTAAACCCTGCTTAAGCAGTCCTCAACTCACTTAAGCTGGTTTGTGCATGTTAAGCATTGCTAAGCATTGCCAGTTTAAGCACTGCTCGGCTGAACTCAGTGGGTTTGTGCGGTGCCAAGCAAAGCGCCGCATTTTTAAAAATGCCCCAATGGCATCAAAGGGCAGGAAAACAGCCTTATTTAAGTGCAACATGAGAGAATACAGCCAATATCTGTTGGAGTTTGATCTTGGCAGAGACTATGGCAGGAGTTGGAGAGGGTGCGAGCTTCTGGGCGCAGCAGTGGGGCATGGTTGAACTCCTAGTAAAAAAAAACATATCATCCAGCTGCTACAGGGCCAATACCAGGGGTCAGAAAACAAATCAGAGGCCTGGAACTGGCTGGCATGTGACCTCACCAGTGCAACTGGTATCCCCCGCACAGGTGAGCAGGTGCGTCACCATTTTGATGACCTAAAGCATAGGAAGGGGGATCTCTTGGCCACTTGGATCCAAGATGTCCGTGATGACAATATCCCACAAGTTTGTAAGTATTGTTTGCATTGTTTTACCAATAAGTAATCTGCATGTGTGATAGACACATATGCATAATGGTGTTTTTCTCTCCCCACAGCTGCAGCGGAGAGAGCTCGCAACCTAGAAGCCCATGCCAGGCACATGGCCAGGTTGCACCATGAATGCGGTGAGTACAGATATATCTTGCAATCTACAGTAATATAAATAAGAAAGAGTACAGTAGTAACTGCCAGTAGGTGTATTCTGTTTTGAGTGTACTGCAATGAATGTGGTCATAGATCTGGACTGATATAAGTGAGTAATGCCAGGTTCAATACAGATGAAAGCGTGAAACCTGCTAATATTAAAGAAAGAAAGTTACTACTGCATTAATAATGTTAAGGAAATAAAAGTTTATACTTTATTAATAATGTTAAGTAATAAAGTACAACTGCATTCATAATGTTAAGGAAATAAATTCAACTGCATTCATAATTTTAAGGGAATAAAGTTCAACTGCATTCACAATGTTAAGGAAATAAAGTTCAACTGCATTCAGAATTGTTAAGGAAATAAAGTTACTACTGCATACATTGTGGAATAACAGCTGTGTTGCAACACATGCATTATTAAAAGTGTTCATCAATAAAGACTGTTAGATGTATACCAATCATTGTTTTATCTCACCCCTAATAAAGCTGTGTTGTGCAAAATGTGCGTATTTTGGGCTGTTGGTCAAGAAATCGAGTATTACAAGTGCTGTGAAGTAAACACAGGAATAATACCATGAAGTGACTGAAGGTTAGGTGATAAAGAACTGTTTTGCTAAAGTGTTGATGTGGAGCTGTACTACAAGATACAATGCATTATGATATTTGTTCTGCACTAAGATCTGAACCTAGAATAGTAATGGCTAAGGCATAATAGTGTGTTTATCTCAGGATTGTCTTGTGTTAACCATTACATTTCAGCTGTATGTATTCCTGAACTTAGTTACACTGTTGCAGGCAAGTATGAAAATGTAATAGCTGTAGACTGCAAATATACCATCTGCAATTGTATATCGGCCAGGTAGGCAACTCAGCACTCCAATATAGTCTGTACGGGTTCACTTTAGAAGCTCGAAATACTGAAATGTCGAAATTCAGTATTTTGACCCCATAAAGTGGAATTCTGAAAAGAGCAAAAGCTCAGAAGCGTAAAATTCAAAACCTCGAATACCGGAGGTTTCGAATTTCATGCTTCTGAGGTCCGCTGCGGTTATGGATTCAGGTAAGTGTGTGTGTGTTAAGGGTTTTGGGTAGGGGCTGTGGTGTGTGTTAGTGTGTTTTGTTGCTGTGAGGTGTGTGTGCGAGTAGAATGTAGCTTGTGTGTTGGTGTGTGTGTGTTTGTGTGTAGTGCAACTTCGGAGTTAGAATATTTAAGTAAAGGGGTGTGGGGGGCAGTATGTAGTAGAAAGCTTGTGTTTGTGTGTGGGGAGGATGGCGTGTGTGTGTGTGTGTGTGTGTGTGTGTGTGTGTGTGAGTGTGTGTGTGTTTTGTGTGTGTGTGTGTGTGTGTGTGTGTGTGTGTGTGTGTGTGTGTGTGTGTGTGTGTGTGTGTGTGTGTGCAGTAGTAACGTGAAATTCAAAATCTCCGGTGTGGAAATTTTGAATTTCGCACTTCTGAGTTTTCAATGTTTCAAAAATTTGACTTCATCGCTTCGAAATACTGAATTTTAACATTTCAGTATTTCGAGGATATAAAGTGAATCCGGTCTGTATACATCACACATATTCCCATCCACTAGGGGTTAAATGTGTACACCTGCATTCCAAGTATTAATACACAGTTCACCTACTATCTCTGTCATGCATGAATCCCATGCATGTGTGTTCAAGTGTCATTGCAGTGTTGCATAACACTACCTATTTTACCAGGTCACAGTTTGTTACCTGGTGAGATCTAGGCATATATTAGTCAATCAATAATCAGCAGTAGCTCAGTGTGATAAACACTAGGTATGTTATACATTTTGTCACACACAGACAGGGATTCGAATCCAGGGACAAGTAGTAATAAATATTCATAGAAACTGTTATGTATTTTTAACAGATGTTCTCCCCACAGGAATTACAGGTAAATAAAAGTCTGTAGTAGCTGTTCAAATGGGTTACTAATTTGTGTGTCCAGATGTACCAGAGTGCATTGCTCAGCAAGGTGTTAAGACTGCAGTAAATAAAAAGACAACAAGTATAATAGTAATACAAGTTATTAAAACAAATAAAACTGTTTAATCTTGCTACAGCTGTATGCCTGGTGTGTCTGTGAATGTCTGCTGATAGTCTAACCCCATCCCTGGCACATAGATTTAACAGCCACTTGATTTATCTCAATAGCACAGTCACACTACATCTGTCCACAGTACACCTGGGTAGTCACATATCTTTCCCTGACATGTAATAGTCCCCTGTAGTTGTGTACATGTAGGTGTCGCAACTTGGCCCATACTGTCCCATGTGGATAGCTTGAGAGGTATGTAGGTGCTACAGAAGCTACAGGACACTTGTATACATAAATTAATGGCAGACCTGTAGAGTATATTGTTGCAAACAGTATAGCCTATACTGGTAGTAATGGCATGTATTTCTCTCTCCTCCCACCCCTTATTTGCATCATAATTTATTATTCTTATTCATCGGGTATGGTTTACTTTTAACATATATTGTTCTCAAAATGTTACGTTGGGCCTTGTGTTTTATTATTGTTATGTATTACAATGGTTACATACTAACATACCTTGTTGAATTACCTATGTTGTTGGCCTTATGCCGTAACTGTTACTGGCATGCTATTACAATACTGACTGTTATCCCAATTATTGTTGTGTTCTACATGCTATGCAGTGTTATGTTACTGGGTTATGCAATTTGTTCTGGCATGCTGTTACAACTAACCACATGTTCTCTTCATCAGTAACCTATACACTTTGAAAAACCTCATCACCATAGCTCGACTGGGTAGGCCAGTTCCTGCAGATCCACCTACCCTACCTCAACCGGCCATGGCACCAGGTCCAAGCACATCTAGGACCCAACCTGGAGCTGCTCCCCGCCGGTCCTGCATCAGCTATGGGTGGAACCACCTCGGGGGACAAGGCCTATCCTCCCTGGGAGCGGGCACTGAGAGGGAGTGGTCACTCAATGAGAGCTACTAGGCATGGTGCACAGGATCATGCAGAAAGGGTTTGACGATTGACTACGATGGATTGAGGGCAGACTGGCCAACCTGAAGGGCAGGCTGGCCCTGGAGCCCAGCCCCCAGCACAGCTACCTTTGGAGCCATGAAGGAGCAGTGGTGACTTCCCATGGGTGGAGATCTCAGTCCCACTGCTGCCATCTGGGGGCACGTGGCTTTCTGATTCCACAACACCCTCCCTGTCCAAGGTGTTTACCCCCTCATGTGTCATACACCACCCTTGTCTGCTGTCTTGTCTTCTTGTCTGCTTGGAAATGCTACCTTTCCTTCCCAACTTACCTCCTCACACGTACCTCTATCCCTTCCCTAACATTCCACTCTCTCCTTAAAAAAAAGGGCATCTGTCCCACAACCATTTCGCCCCCATGTACACTGCCCACAATCAATCATTACAGCAATTAATCAACACAGTTATGTCACCCACACTGCTCTCTCTGGGATGTGAAGCTCTAAACTCCAAATTGTCCATACCCTGCACAGCTGTTGCTGTATAAGAAAGGGAGAGCTATGGTCCTTTCCTACACTTGTCCTGCACTTCTCTACTTGCCTTTCACATTGTTTTTCCTCCCTGCTTGCCCCCACTTCACCACTTTCCTATCGCCCCTTTTTTCTTTCCTTTTTTTGGAAATGGCATGGGTTTAAGTGGAGCTAAGCACTGCATTGCATCATGGCATGTTGGGCAAACTTGCTTAAGGCTGCTTAAAACTACTTTAATCACTTTCTGTCTTTCTGATATTCTTATGCACATCAGCAAAATGATTAACCCTGCCAAGTCTCAAACCTGGGACCCTGTCAATTAAGGGATAATGCATTAGCCCACTAGGCCAGACAGCTCTGAATAATAATGGGTGTTTCCATACACATATCCCAAGTACTCTGAGTATACACATATCCCATGTATTTTGAGTATCAGTGATGTACATCAGCAGAAACTGACATGTCCTGTAACTCACAGGTGTATAGTACTGGCAACATTAACTAGATGTAGCTGCACTGCATGTTGTTAAGGGTCTGTCTTGTCTGTGTCTGTTGTGCTCTGCTTGTTTGTTGTGCATGGGATCAGTAATAAGGTGTGGTATGTATAATGCAGTTGTGGCACCTCACGTGTGTGTGTGTGTGTGTGTGTGTGTGTGTGTGTGTGTGTGTGTGTGTGTGTGTGTGTGTGTGTGTGTGTGTGTGTGTGTGTGTGTGTGTGTGTGTGTGTGTGTGTGTGTGTGTGTGTGTGTGTGTGTGTGTGTGAGGATCAGCAGACATAATAGTGCATGTATTAATGTAGTCATGCTGTCTTCATCCTCACAGGTGACCATGGGGATTGGAGTCTGTCCCCCTCACAACCTGATGTCAGTGTCTCATTGGACTCTGAAGATGATGGTGGCATAGTGAGGCACAGGTGGGGTTGTTGAGGGCTGACTCTGTCCCATGGGTTGACATCCCGCTACCTCCTCCAATGTCCCCGCACACAGTGAGTACTGCCAGCACTACAGAAGGGAAGTTGCTGCCTACACCATGACATGGCAGGCCATGGGCACATGGTCCTGGGTGGTCCCATAAGGGAGACAGTCCCAGCAAACACTAGTCACCATCAGCAAGTAGTACCACATCTGACCCTGGGCATGGTGGCAGAGCCAGTTCCCATGTCCATGGGCAGAGATGGTGAACTGTACATTCTGCCATGTATGATCCACAGCTGTCCAAAATACTCTCATGTGTGGCTAGCACATGGCTTGACTGTGTAAGTGCACACTCACACATCACTGTCACATGCAGGTCATCAACAGACACACACAGCTCCTCTCCATTACCCAGTTGATAAGCACCCCTCCAGACACACACACATAATGTCAACTGTGTGGCACAGCCTAGGCCTTTGGCAACACCACACCAAACCCTGTGCATGTGATGATACCTGTGCCACATACCTGTCATCCATGCCATCAATGCAGGGACATGCAAATATGTGTCTGATGCACAGGGTGACTATAGTACATTTAATGACAGTTTGTAGTGCAGTAGTGTTATGCCCTATAAGGTGCTATCTGCTGGCATGTGTCATGAGTACACTTCAAGGTGTATGTACCTTTGTTCCATGATGCTGCATTAGTGGTAATATTGCTGACTGACTGTTGTCTCCCACACCTTTTTCTGTTTCTGTTCCAGGGGTCTGTCTGTCTGCACCATGGAGAGCTGATGCCAATGCAATGGCTAAGGATGGCATGGTGGCAATGCAGAAATATGACTTAGCCAAGGTATGGTTGTATATGTGCATGTTTACGTAGGTGCGTATGTATAGAACAACGTGTCAGGGGCAATGGGGGCAGACAGCATAATCTTGCATTCATACCCCGTGACACAATATGCTACTCATGATGCATATCACTTGAGAGTTCAGTAGGATCATAGGTTCATAGGATCATAGGAGGTTACTAGAGTAATGTCCCTGGGGTACTTACAAGGAAGCAATTATTTTATCTCCAGAAAGAAACATCATTCAACACCTGTTGCTCCTGTCAATGAGGGACACCTGGGACATGATTGTTGTTTCCCATCCACTCATCAAAGTTGCATTTGAAGATGGTCAGCATGGTACTTTGTTTGACATGTATGGGAAGTGTATTCCTGAGACACGGCAGCCTCTGGGAGACAAACCTGTCTCACCAGCAGGTTGTGTTGATGTTGCATATCAGATTCAGGCCTGTCATACAGGTAATGCATAAGGGATTAGATTACGGATATCGTGCAGCTGTATTAAGGTAGGGTCCAACATACCCTTGTAGGCATGACACAGCCTACCTCTGAGCAACCTGTCTGATACCAAGTGGAGCATTACCTTTGTGAGGTATTTCCATGGCCTTTCCTCTTGGTGCAGATGTCTGGATAGATACATACCAAATGGGGTGTTGTAGTAAAATATTGTACGGAGTGAGGACTATAGAAAAGTAATGACCACCTTTTTTTCTGGATGCCATCCCTTTACCTATGAGATGAACCACGTACAAGGATTTACTGACCACTGCCGCTACATGATGGTTGAATGGGAAATTATCAACCTGAGTAACCAGGTGTCTCAACACAGGTTGAGTGTTTAGGGGGCTACCGTTGATGTGGTAAACATTGGGGCCATGTTTAGCTTGAGGCCAGGACCTTAGCACTAGTCCATAGATTATGTAAGATCCTCTTGCAGTATGTTAACATCATTTGGGGAGTCACTGACAGACAGCACCCAACTTACAGTCATTCACAAACTTGGTCAGTACCTACAAATGTAGGTGGTGGTGGGTAACATTCATGCATACATACATGTGGGTTATTTGGGGGAAGCAGCTACTCACAATGCCTCAAAATGTATACATATTGCACACACATAGGCAAGACAGACTAGGTTTGCCACATTATCAATTGCCCAATGTGGGGCACGTTTTGTGGTAATGTGAGAGTTGGCAGGAGAAACCATAGCCACAGCAAGTGCAATGGGCACAACCTTACTTTTTTGACAATATAACAGCTTAGTTTTGTAGCATTTGCCTTGATTATGCTGTTTCACATAACATTTAGGTGTTTGTTCTGTAAAATGACTGTTTTATGCAACTATTAGAATAATGTAGGAAATGTTTGTTGTTCTACACTCTTTGGAGATTTGTATTGTTTTAGTTTTTACAGGACACAACTGTCCAAATATGGACTGCAACATACATAGTAGGACAGGTGGTAATTGTAACACCATAGATTCCAACTTGCACAGTGAGACAGGTGGTAAATGTAACACAGTCACACTGCTGCTGCACACAAACAACTGCCCTTGTTAATAGTAGAAACCCTACCTGTTTAGTTGTACATACTATAGTGCTACATAAGTATCACATATGCCATGGAGCTTATATGTTTTTGGACTGTCTGCCATTACTGTTCAGGTAGATGACATCTGCAGGTGCTGTAAAGGTTGCCAATGGGAGGTTAACAAGTTTGTACAGGCCCCTTACTGCTATGAGTGGATATGCTTACATAGACATGCATACACTCACAAAATTGGCAGTTTTGAGAGTAGAACCCCTACCTATCTAGGTATATACACTATTGTACTATGTACTTATCGCATGCGCCATGGAGCTAGTGTGTTTGAAGAGTGTTTGACTGTGCTTCTGAGGTGAATGACATCAGTGGCCCTGAAAAGGCTGCCAACGGGGGGGGGGGTTAACAGGCCATTAAAATTGCATAACCATAACACACAAGCAAGACAGCCACACCGCTGCAAGGGGATATGCTTACACACAGATACACTGACAGAGTTGCTGATTTTGACAGGAGAACCCCTACCTATCTATCTAGTTATATACACAAAAGTAGTACGTATTTATTGCATGTGCCACACAGCTAGTATATTTGGAGAGTGTCTAACTGTGCTTTTAAGGTGGATGAAATCAGTAGACCCTGAAAGGTTGCCAGTGGAGGGGGTAAACAGGCCCTTAAAATTGGATAACCATTACTCACACACACACACACACACACACACACACACACACACACACACACACACACACACACACACACACACACAGGCAAGACAGCTGCACTGTTGCAAGGAGATATGCTTGCTTACACACACACACACACACACACACACACACACACACACACACACACACACACACACACACACACACACACACACACACACACACACACTCACCAAGTTGCCAGTTATGACAGTAGAACCCCTACCTGTCTAGTTATATACACTGTATTACTATGTACTTATCACATGCGCCATGTAGCTATTGTGTCTGAAGAGTGTCTCACTGTGCTTCTAAGGCAGATGACATCAACAAGCCCTGTAAAGTAAGCCAATTTGGGGGTTAACAGATAGGCACGGCCCTTAAAATGTATTAACATTGCACACACATAGGCAAAACAGACACACTGCTGCAAGGGTATATACTTACATACACGTGCACACAGTTGCTGTTGTTGGGATTAGAACCCCTACCTATCTAGGTATATATATATATATGTATGTATATATATATATATATATATATATATATATATATATATATATATATATATATATATACTATAGTGCTACATATTTATCACATGTGCCACTGAGCTTACATGTTTGGAGAGTGTCTCAATGTGCTTCTAAGGTGGATGACTTCAGCAGGTTCTGTAAATTAAGTCAATTTGGGGGTTAACAGGTAGGCATGGCCCTTAAAATGTATTAACATTACATACACATAGGCAAAACAGACACACTGTTGCAAGGGGATATACTTATGCATACATACACTCACAGAGTTGCCATTGTTGGGATTATAGCCCTTATTTATCTAGTTGCATATAGTATACTGCTATGTACATATTGCATATACCACAGAGCTTATGAGTTTGGTGAGTGTCTGCTACTGCTGTTAGGGTGGATGACTTCAGCAGCTGCTGACAGGGAGGCCATTGTTGTGGAGCACACTAGTCACAGGGACACAAAATGACTGACCATTGCACAAACATAAGCCTGTTGGGTGTGTGCATGATGCTGTTTGTGGAATATCTACACACACAAGGTGGCTGATGTGAGATTAGAACCCCAACCTGCCTAGTAATGCACACTACAGCTCACCATACTAGTCGCATGCACCACTGGTAACAATTGGTGTGTAAGTGGCTGCAGCAGTACATCACTCTATACCTTTCTGTGTGTGTGTGTGTGTGTGTGTGTGTGTGTGTGTCTCCCCCTCTGTCTCTTTCTCTCTCTCTCTATATATATATATATGTATGTATATGTATATATATATATATATATATATATATATATATATATATATATATATATATGGGTGTGTGTGTGTGTATATTGCATATATTTGTTATATATATGTATCTATATAAAACTCTGCAGATACCTATATATTGTATATGTGCCACATACTGATAGATAAGGGTAATCATGTCTGACGGGGATAGGGAGAGACAGTTAGGTATACATAGATGTCTGTATGCACAGAGATATATTGACATCTCAGTTCTTATGGACAGATGAGGCTTCAGACATGGGCTGAAATTAGCTAAGTGTAGGAGCATGCCCAGTGTAACTGTCAGTATTTACAAGGGGACTCCAGTCCAGACCTACCTATACTCCAGTCCAGGATTTAGTGTGCAACAGCCAGTTTGCTTCTGCACCTGATTACACAGTCCAGCATCTCCCTGATAGCATGCCCAATGGATTCCTCAGTTGCATGGTGGCCATAATATATGATTCATACCTAGGGTGTGTACAGATTGTATTAGACTGAACAGGGTTTTTCTTGTTATGTCTGGTATGTTTTACATAGCAATGTGATTTCCTTGTACAGTGACAGATCATTATAGATTGATGTGAGGAACTGCTGACAGATATTTCAGCTACTGACTACATACACAGCAGGGAACCCATGCTACTGCACAATCTGTTCTGCACTTTCTATATTTTTCTGGCCAGTAGTTCATCCTTCTCCTTATCTGTGGGCCTTTGTCCTGCTCCTGTTCCCGGCTTTGTCCACAGTTGCAGCTCTATATAGTTGTAGGTATGCTGTGACTGGGGTACAAGATGTAATACCACACACAGATTTAGTGATTTCACACCTCTGACTGTACCTGTTTTGCAGTATGTCCATCATTGTGCACCACATGTCTGCTCTGGTCCTCAGACAGTTTGTGTTGTATTGGTATTATAATTCTACTTGGTGCCCATACCTCTCAACCTGTTAGAGCAAGACATCTGGACAAAGCCATATCTAATAGCGGGACACAGACCCAATAATAGGGATGATTTTTTAATATTGCTCTTACAAACTTAGACAGTTGGCAGAATAACAAATTTGGTATTAGCATGAATTTTTTGAAGGGTATGAAGTCTGCATCTCAAATGCCTGTCATTATTTTTCTAACATCAGCCTTTACTGATTTTCCCAGTTTGCCAGAAAACTGCAATGTTATGAAAAACAGAGCAGGCATATATGGCAAAACATTGGACATTCTGAGAAACTCTGTACATTTGAGAGGTTTCCTGGTGCCCACTGACTTGTTGTAAGTACTGACACAGTTATGTGATGGCCTTGACATCCTGCTGCTACTCTGAATTGTTACAACCTGTTCTACTAGCCACTGTGTAGGTAACTCAGAGTTATCTGTGGCTCCCTGTCTCTCCATCATCTCTGGCTTTGTCCAGCTTTCTTGCAGTAACATATAGTGACAGTGGACAGTCTGTAGAACTTCTACCATAGGTGTATCTCACATGCAAAATAGTGGCACAGCCAGTCTGAAAACATGAACACCATCAACCCTGGTAATGTACTTAGCTCACTAAGCCACAACAGCCACCTGACAGTGCAGTTTAATCCCTGTCACTATCAAGCACAGACATAGGTTCATAGGTTCATAGGTGTGTACTAGACTAATAGCCCCAGAGCCTTTCCAAGCCTAGCCCATAGTGCCACCCGACCTTAGTTCCCAGTGCCTTTGTCAAGTAGAGCCACTAGAGTGATCCCCAGAGTGAATTATCTGTTTCCCATCCACTCATCAAGATTTGTCTTGAAGAGGGCCAGTGAGGTACATTGTTTGACATGTATGGGAAGTCTATTCCATAGCATGGGCAGTCTCTGGGTTATGAACCTGTCTTTCTAGCATGTTCTGTTGACTGTGGTAATGAGGGTGATATCTCTGGAGTGTGTGGTGCGGAGGGATTAGAATGTCTTTAGATGTAGCATTTCTAACAGAGCTGGATCAGACATGGCTTTGTAAGTCAAGCAGAGATTGCCTCTAAGTGGGTGATATGAGACAGAGAATAGTTGGAGTTTTTTGTGTCTGTCCATATAGGGCAAGTGTTTAAGGCCTAGGATCCTCTTTGTGAGGTACTTTTGTGGCCTCTCCAGTTGTTGTAGGTGTCTAGTGAGGTACATGCCAAATGGGGCATTGTACTCGATGACTGGCCTAATGAGGGAAGAGTAGAGGGAGACAATGACCTCTTTCTTCCTGGATGCAATACCCTTAGTAATGAGATGTGCCACATAGAAGGACTTTCTGACCACAGTGGCAATGTGGTGGTCAAAAGAGAGGTTGCTGTCAACCTGTGTTCCCAGATCTCTTATAATGCCTTATGTGTTCAGTGGACTACCATCGATGTATTAATTCATGGGGACCAGGTTTTTCCCAAAGAGGATGAAGACACATTTTTTGGCATTGAGCTTAAGGCCATAGTTCTGACACCAGTCATTGGTCTCAGTGAGGCCTTTCTGTAGAATGTCAGCATCGCTCCCAGCTTGCAATCATCTGCAAACTTTGTCAGCCACAGTCATTTCATGTTGGCCTGGACTTCAGAGAAATAGATACCAAACAGGAGAAGATCCAGGACCAAACCCTGTGGGACTCCACTCATGACTGGTTGTCGTTCTGACTTGGAGTCAGCTACTTTCACACTGTGGATTCTATCTATGAGTCAGTTTGCAGCCCACCAAGTGATATAGGATTTGATGCCTAGCTTAGTGAGTTTTTCTATGATTCCTGAGTGGGGAATGGTATCAAAGGCCTTGGCCAGATCAAGGTAGGCTGTATGAACCACCTTGCCTTCATCCACATCTCTGGTGACTGACTCAAAGAAGTTGACCAAGTTGAGCAGGCATGATCTACCCTTCACAAAACCAAACTGTGTGGGATCCATAGTTTGGAGATTCCCTATATCCTTGTTTATTAGGTCCATGATTATGTGTTCCATAGCTTTGCATATCAGACTCGTTAGGCTAATGTAACAATAGTTCCCAGGGTCTGTAGTTGCTCCTCCTTTGTGGAGTGGGATGACTGTAGCAGTGTGCCATTTGGTCAGGACAATGCCTGAGGTGAGGCTGTGATTGAACAGGGCACACAGGTGAGGTGCCAGTTCACTCTGTAGTTCATGTAGAACACAGCAAGGTATATTGTCAGGTCCCATAGAAGCTGTATTCTTGGCCTTGGACAGTGCTGGTTTAACCTGTGTAGCAGTAATACTGGGTGCCTGGCAATCTACTGGTATTGTGAATGGTCCTTTGGGGGGGGAGGGGTAAAGTTGGCACTGAATCTGTTGGCCAGTGTATTGGCAATATCTGTTTTGCAGTAGCGTGGAGCAAATCTAGGTAATGCCGTGGAGATTCTTTACATTACTATAGAAGGTCTTGTGGTTGTCTTTACTATCTGCTGCAATTCTGTTTTCATAGCTAGCTTTAGAGAATTTGCTGAGGGATCTCAACTTTTTGTTGAGGCTGATAAGGGAGTTTTTCCAGTCTTGGGACTTCACCTTATTCCACATCAGTATCCTCCTTTTGTTGTAGAGTTTTTTATGGCAAGGCACCACCAGATTGGCTTCTTTTTTTTGGAGGAAAGCGTTTTGGTTTTATTGGGTATGGTGAGATCCATGCATTTGTGTACATGTCCATACAGTCCATTGGTGCATGATTCGCCAGTCATGCAATTATTCTCCATTTGCATGGGTGCCGTGAAGTTAGCCACCTCTGTTTTTTGGAGCCCAAAGTTAGCTTTGGAGAAGTTTTTCTGTTGCTATATGCCTGTAGGTATGTAACAGCCAACCTGCTACTATATATCTACAATCAACTGTATTACAACTGAGTTAAGTACAAACTGCATTTTATTTTTCTGTTTATTTATTTGTTTCATTGAATATCGTGGTCTCTCTGTCTCTCTGCAGTTAGTGGGGGTTATTGTTGTTTTCACTTCTTTGATATTCATGTTTAACTCTTAGCCTTGAGGGTTTCTCTCTGCTTATAAGTGTTAGTCACATATCTGTGAATTTATTTCTGCTCAATATCTGAGCTGTTTGGCTGGCTGCTATATACCTACAATCAACTGTATTACAAGCTGAGTATCACACTGACCCCTACATATTGTGGAAATGGAACATGTCACCAGGTTGATTGGGACAACCCTGGGATTGTGTGGTCTGCTGCCATTACCTTGCTAACATAATGTTACTGCAGCTGAATGGGAACACTGGTGTGTTAGGGGTATGGGAATCTAGCATTGATAGTCATACATCTGTCCTATGACCCAGCTGTTTGTCATTTCCCTTGCTTAGTGCAATGGGTTTTGCTGTCTTGGGGCCTACTGCATATTTTGGTGTGGCCAGTATTGGGCTGAGAACTCCTGTTGTCCCACATAGCTATCAGTTGTCTGCAGGTTTCCCGTAGTCCACTCTGTTCCCTAGAATGCATGCAGCAGGTCCATACATGTGGTACCATAGTCTAGTACCCCATACTTATGTTGTAAAGAAGAGTGACTTACCTTGTGCCTGAAGCAGTTGAGATCACAGTGCTTCAGGGCTGACTCTGTCAGATACATGCAGTACGCAGCCAATACATGGTAAGGTACAGGTTGTGTGGTGTGGCTGGCATCCTTTTTACTATGTATGTAAGTTGGAGTCAGGTGTCACTTCCTAGGTTCCTAGGATGTCAGTGCATGTGCTATGCGTTGCTTCTTTGCCAAGGCCAGGGCATACTGGGCATTCCTAAATCTGCTTACAGGGACAGACTCGGAGGGGTTCCTCCTCCAAGTCGCTCTGTGGCTCTGGGGACCTTGGCACTGGTGGGGACAGTGTGTCCCTTCCCTGTGATGTTCCTGCCACACCTGTTTCCATGGGATCATATTGTGTAGCATGGCACATATTGTGAACATGTGTGCATATGTGGCTGGAGAGTACTGGAGGGCTCCACTAGATATATTGAGGCAGCGGAACCATCACTTGAACAGCCCAGACACAACTCTATGATGTTCCTAGTTTGTGCGTGTGCCTCATTATAACGTTCTTCGGTAGGTGTGTGTGCATTTCTGATGGGTGTCATCATCCACGGTTCCAGTGCGTAGCCAGCATCCCCCAGTAGATGGTCATATGGGATGTCCCCCTGGCAAATGTCTGGTATAGCTGCGATGCATGCCAGATGTGGGAGTCATGATAACTGCCAGGGTTACCAGCACACACTTTCATGATAATGCCCTGGGCATTGGACATGACCTGGCAGTTGATGGAGTAGTACCCCTTATGGTTGATGTAGACTCTAGCCTCATCACCAGCTGGTGCTTTGATGTGGACATGAGTGCAATCTATGGCACCCAGTACCTCAGGGAAGTGTGCTACATGGTGGAAGAGATGCATATTGCTGGCCCTCTCCTCAGGGGTGTGGGGTAAATATATGTGCTCACTAGCATGTGTTTGCATGGCAGCCAGGAACTGGTGGAGTACCGTGGATGCAGATGCCTGTGAAACCCCCATCATGTCCCCAGTAGGTCTTTGAAAAGCACCTGTAACTAGTATTCTAAGGGCTACACATACCTTTGTTTTCACTGGGATGGGTTCCCCTCTGGTGGCTCTGGTTCTGAGCTGAGGGCAGGAAAGTTCGGTGAGTTCTTGTAGCATGTCCCTGTCCACCATGTAGCTCGCGTAAGGTTACCCTAGACCTGAAAACTCTTCTCCTTCTCAGCCTAGGCCTATTGTCAGAAACAGCACCAGCACTGACCTCAGACTCTAGCACATACAGATGTAGCAGAGCAGCAGCAGTGCCTATCATTTTGTCAGTTAAAATTACCAAGTGTGTACCCCAATGGTGCAGAGTATGTGGGAAAAATCAGACTGAAGGGTGTATGCATACTTTACAGTGGTGTGCTGCAGATGCAAGCTTGCGTGATTGGCTGACTATGATGCATTCCACCTGCCAGGTCTATCATTGCAGGTTTTGAATGGTCCAATGTAAGTGGAACAGGGTTTATCAGTCATTTATAGTTAATTGGCTTTCTCAGGCTATTTCCTTGAATTTTTTTTTAAATTTCTGTCACTGCTAAGCACTGGGGCGTGGCACGCAATCCCATGGTACTAGTATAAGCAGTGCTCAGCAGTTTAGATGCAACCCCATGCACGGGCACATTCAGCTTTGTTTAAACCAGCTAAAACACGTACTATGGGGCTAAACACAGCTTAGTAGCACTGGACTCACCCTCCTGCTTAGCTGTGCTTAGCTGAGCACAAACAGGAGCTGCTGAGCTCCAATCCACTTAAACACACAGTAACACACCCAATTTTGATGTCAGCTACCAGATCTATTAACACCAACACAATTCTGGCCCTACATGGGTTGTATCTGTGGACACAGTAGCCCTTTTTGCTATTCAGTTACCCCAGCTCATTTGCATACAGCTGCTTGAATATACCCTGGATACTTCACTACTCCATGGCCTGCCTCGTTAGCAACCACTGAAACATGCCATTGTACACTCTGCTTGCAGGACACTATAATGCATTATTTTTGTAAATGTCTCATTGTCATTTTTTTCACCATTTTATTTTTTATTTTTTTGCATAACAGCATGTTTATGCATTGCTACACATCATGTAAATGTAACATATGTATTTAAAAACATTTTTTTAATGATTTGCATTGCTTGTTGGACTTACTGGCCATAGTTTTGACCATTTGCATGCCTACAGTGCAATATTCAACCTTCTTTTGGGGCTTGTAGATTCCCTGTTTAAAATTTACATTTTGGTACATGTTTTTTTCCGTGTACATTTATGACACTAACTCAGCACCTACATGGGTGCCTTTCTGCTTACTGGATCACAAATCACCCTCATTTGCATGGATTTCTCCAACTTATGTGGGGATTTGCATTCCACAGATACTTCCGTGTCTGCATGCCAGTGCACATCCCTCTACTCTGTTTATTGAATCACTTGGCGGCCGGTTTACATGTTGGGGCCATGCCACTATACCTACATGGAAAATCACTCCGTGTGAACTTTACTGAATTATAACCATTGTTTATTCACTGTACATATGGAAGGCTAGAAGATAGCTTAAATGAACTTAGACTTTTTACTCACAATTTAAATCTAAAATTGATGTCTCCTAAAATTAATACAGGATTTCATAAAATTAAAAGACCTAGCACTTTTAAACCTGTGAGTCATCTGATTGTTAATACATTTGAGAAGATCTATGAACAAGATATGTATGCCCTGTATAAGACTTATATATCTAGTGACTTTAATAACATAACCTTTGAACAACAAAAAGTACTTAATAACCTGAAGGAAAATACCAATATTGTTATTAAAGTAGCTGATAAAGGTGGGGCCATTGTAGTAATGAACAGAGATGATCACTTGGTAGATAACAATACATTGCTTGATGATATGACAAATTATAAGACTGTAACCAGACTTGTAGTAGAAAGGATTATTAAAAACATTAAGCAAATGTTTATGACATGCATATCAATGGTTATATCGATAATGCTGTTTTGATGTCTTTTCATGTTGAATATCCTGTTCTGGGTTTTTTATGGACTGTTGAAGATACATATGGACATTTGTAAACAACCTATGCATCCCATTGTTTCTTCTAGGTAATGGGTTACAGAACTTGTATCTATCTATCTATTTACAATCTGTATTGAAAAAATATCTAAAATTTGTTAATAGTTATATCAAAAACAGTGATGATTTTTTAAGAGGTCTAACTAAATGGCAGGCTGAAAATCTGGATAAGCAAGCAACGATAGTAAAGTTGTATATTGAATTGCATTTCACAAAGATACCTAGTGATTATGGTGTTGAGGCCAGTAGGCATATATTGAATATATATTCAGATATGACTTCTGCTACTGTAAATATTATATGTGAATGGCCTGCTTTGGCTTTAGAAAATAATGTGCTTATGTTCAATGACAATTTTTATTTGCAGGAATCTGGGGTAGCAATGAGTATGTCCATAGCTAATACATATGCCAATTTAGTTGTATCTGTTTGAGAAAATGAGTTTCTGCATAAAAATTGTGAGTTGTACCATGCCAATGTGCTGTATTACCAGCATTTTGTGGATGATCTAGTTTTGCTGTAGGGTGCCACCCATGGGTAGTTGGATGAATTTTGGCACCCATGGAAAGTTGGAGGAATTTATCAACTACTTAAACTCTTCTACATATATTTTGAGGTTTAAATGGACTATGTTTAAGCATGAGATATGTTTCTTAGATATTCTGTTGACACATAATAAAGAAAGAAAAAGAGTATAATTGATTTGCATTTTTAGAGCTGATTGTCCTTCAGGACTGAGTGGAATGTACAGTTTGAAACATGTTTTCAAATCTAGATCCATTAAACAGATGTTTTATTGCTCAAACTGTATTTTTAAACGTTTTTTAAACACTGTCTCCTTAAGATTTCTAGATGTGTTATGCAATCATTGTTGTCATTGGTAGATTCTGGCCATGTGATGCATAGAGTGAATGTATTTAAAAGGTGCTGCTGTTACACTCAAACTTTTTAATATTTCTGAGGAAGCACTGTTGGGCAAAAGCTTATATTCATTGAATAAACCTTCTTGTTTGTGGTGTCCTTGAACCATGAGTGCTTTGTTACATTAATTTCTTATGCTTGAGCTCAGCCTTTACCCATTTTGAGCTACCTGTCTTTGTTGTATTTGGTGTCTGCTTATTAAAATTATAATGAGTTATGCTTTGCCTGTATGTTTGCCTTCTTGGCTGTTGTGTGCCGCTGGTAGCCTGCTGTTTTGACTCAGCCAAGACAAGCAGCTCATTCTGGAAAATAATTAGGCTGCCGGCAACAGCAAGTATCTTCACCAAATGCAAAGTAGATAGAAAAGGTATGTTTTTTGCCTTTTATAACACATCTAAGGACAGTGCGGAAATGAGTCAAAATGACTATGAATTGCAAAGAAATGGGGAACAGGGCATATTTGTATAAGAAGTTCTACATCATTTCTCATTAGAATCTCATTGTCATTCATTTACATACATTTTTTCATGGCCACTGTGCATGAGCACAGATAGCCTCTATGAATCGTGTCCTGGCTGAGTTCACAAGTGGACAGCACAGATTGCAAATATGCATATGTATGATGGTTATGAATATCACATATTATTTCAAATTAATCAAATAGTGAGAGTTGTACAGTTGTTCATAGTTTACATTGCAGAATGGTAGCCTTTTTATCTGATCGTATTTAAGCCTTCCTGCTTCTTATTTGTATTGCAATATGATGTGCAAGAGATCCTGGGGCTAAATTCAAATGCAGTTAATTTAAATTCTTAATTAGATACAAAATTATAAACAAAATATGGCATCAAAACTGGTTTCACGCACTGTAACAAAATATACTTCGAAGACTATTCTGACATTACATCATAAATTAAAGCAGTGCAGGCTGAAACTTTATAGGATCACAGACGGTTGCAAAATTGAGCTAATCAGAGAGTGAGGTAACATTGCTGCAGGAAAATAATCCAAAATTGATAAAAAGGGAAAAAAATTTACAGAGTACACAGGAAACTGAGCACTACAATTTGTGAAATTCATTTTCTCAGTTGCTTGTATGTATAATGCATTTTAATGAGCCATGGTACTGTATTATGTTGCATACAATTGTTTAAATCTCAAGGATCTCTTTTAACTGCCCTTTCCACCTAAAACATACCAGGTGTACCTCTGCCCTTGGCTGAAGTACTCCTACATTCATTATTATGGTTTGACTTGTCTTATATTCCTTGGTTGCAGTGCTCCTACATAAAGCTATGTGAATTAGCTTTCGTGCCATAGTCACATTCAATGAGTCTAATGTTCTTGCATTCAGCAATGTGATTCAGCTTCACTGGGATAGTCACAGTCTACAGTGCTCCTACAGTCAGCAGAGTTATTCAGCATCCCCACTGTAATAATAATGTAATCATTTGTCACAACACTCCTTCCTTCAGCAGGTTGATTCCACTTCCTTGTTATGCTCACTGGCTGTAGCACTCACACATTTAGCAGGGTGATTTAGCTTCCTGACATTGTCACATTCTTTACTGCTCCTGCATTTAGCAGTGTGATTCATCATCCCTGCCATAATCACTGGTCACAAGACTCCTACATTCAGCAGTGTAGTTCTACTTCCCTGATTTAGCATAGCACTTTTACATTCAGCATAGTGGTTTAGCTTCTCTCTGACATTGTCAGATGCTCTCGTACTGTTACATTCAGCGGTGTGATTCAGCTTCCATGGCATAGTCACAGACTGTAGTGCTTCTACATTCAGCAGTGTTAATAAATCTTTTTGTTGTAATCATTTGTCACAGCTCTCTTACATTCAGCAGTTTGATTCCACTTTCCTGCTTATAATCATCAGCTGTAGTACTCCAACATTTGGCAGAATGATTCAGCTTCTTTGCCACAGTCTTTGGCCATTACACTCCTACCTCCAAGTAATATGATTCATCTTTCCTGCAGTACAATAAAATTCAGCAGTCACTCATCTTCCGTCTCACAGACATTAGTTATAGCACTTCTGGCTTGACCGGTATGATTCAGCCTTTCTGGAATAGTCATAATTTTTCTCCTCCTCCTCATCATCTTTAATCCTAGCAGTGTAAATCCTCCTGTACAGCTTAACTTCCTTGGATCCCTCTTCCCAAAGTGAAGAACATTATACATTTTGGCATTAAACCTTAATCTGCTTCCTCTCACCATATGCATAGAGTACACATATCTCTCTTCAAGCAAGAAATCCGGGCAAAGTCTAAAATAATGGGGGGATAATCGCCCAAACATAGGGACAGATTTAAAATATTGCTCTTTTAAACTTAAAAAGCTGCTATAATTAGAATTTGTGTTAGCCTACATTTTCTAAAGGATATGAAATCTGAAACTCAAATGTATGTCTATTTAGTCACTTCAGTCCTCAGTGATTTACCAGAAACGCACAAGTGTTATGAAGAACAAACAAAAAATATGAGGCAAACATTTTACATTTGAATGGTACAAATGCACATTCTATGAGAGATACTTCATTTGTCCATTAACTCTGTAACCCAACCTTTGTAACATTCATGAACACAGTTGTCCGGCGGGGAGTCCTCTGAGTAGTAGGAAATACATGGGTCATAAAAAGAACTGCCACAGCAGATACATCTGCATCCTGAAAGAATACCCACATACAAATTTCTGTAACATACGTGCATGACATTTCTACTCATTAGTAACTCCCTGGTCGGACTGCATTCCTCAGCACAGGTCTCACCACACATTTCATGCTGAAAGTGTTTTATTGTACTTAAGTCAAAGGCCAGTAACAATAAAGAGATGTTCAAAGATAAAGTCATGTCAATGCTGCAATAAATAATTGTTAAAATGATACATCATAAATAAATGTGCCCCCCACACACCCTGCTACTTAAATATATCAACTCCAAGATTGCACTTCACTACACTAAGTGCAATCTTGGAGTTGATATATTTAAGAAACACGGGGTGTGGGGGGCACAGCCCCCCACATGGGGGTGCAGGGGGGCTTTCCCCCCTGCTTATACTTGGAGAACAGTAATATAGTTTGTGTTTTATTTGTTTCTGTATGTAATTGTGCTGGAATATAGTAAGTGTTGGTATCCTGTGTGTTTTCAGGATTTTGAGTTTTTCAGTATTATGAGTTTTCAGTATTTTGAACTTTCAGGATTTTGGTCTCAGGATTTTGGTCTTCAGGATTTTGGGCTTTCAGGATTCTGTAGCGCTCCCCTCCATAGACATCACTCATCCACTCTGAACTGCATTGCCGGTCAGTTTGACACAGCAGAGAGTTCTCAAGACAGAAACTGTGTCTTTTGTGAGATATCTTCAGTTAGTAATTAGCACAGTGTTCATCCAGTATAGATGTGTCCTAGAGCAAACTTGTGCACTGCTTTCAGTCTCAAGCTCCTCTATGCACTGAAAAGACTCCCATGGCATTAGGTGCATATAGTGTACACAGCATGATGCAAAAGCCATCATTGCTCCAAGGTAAAGATAAGATCATCTAGATCATTTGGAAAGGACAGCTACAAGGTGTTCAGACACTTCATTGTCAAGATATTTGGTCAGAGCGTTGTATACAGAAACATCAGCTACAGAATGAAGCAGATGGTGACTGGACCTTGAGACTGGTTTCACCACTCTGTCAGTGCTCACCACATATCCAGCCCAAGGTGAGTTTAGAAAAAAAATATTGCAGAAGTTATGAGCATAACAATACTGAATTCTCTCATAATAGACCCACAAAATCTTTGATGGAAAAGATATGATGAATTCACCCAGAACAAAGCAGCTTGGGGTCTCTAACACCAAAGCAATGAGATGCTAGAGGAAGTCTAAAAGGAATGTCTTCACACAATTGGGTAGATAATACATGAGAAAGAAGTTTATTCATGCATCAGTGACATTCAAATAAAGGGTTTCTATCAGATGACCGAAGACGCATTTTGTCGAATGCATCTTGGTCGAACTTGAAATGTCGAAAAGGCAAAATCTTTCCCTGGAAAAGAAGTTGCTTGGCCGCTTCAGTCACTTTGCCGTCTTCGTCACTGTAGTGTGATCTTGGAGTTGGTATATTTAAATGGGAAGGTGGCAAAGCCTCCCACTTTATGCAATGTTTTAATGTCTTTTTTTTTTTTTTTTTTTTTTTTTGGGGGACAGCGATTTTTTTCCCTGGGAAAAAAAATTGCTGTTCTGGTTGTTCGTTGTTTTGTGAATTCGAACTTTAGAGTTCGGTATAACAACGTTCGATCATTTGATCGTTCGTTTTTATAATATAGACCCCAAATAAAATGGTGGTTCTACTGACCACCTGGATAATTATTTATTTATTTATTTGTTTGTCTTTGTTTATCTGGAAAGTCAGACTGGGAAATACCCATTTTCAGTGGAGGCCTGGGGAGAAAAGCTCCGTTTGCTTACATTGCATTATACCAAGTTAAACACAGAGTAGTTACGTTTCTATTTCCATTTATACACAAACAGTATTTACATTTATACATCATAAAATTTTACAAAGTTGGAAGCTACTAAAGAGAAAGCCCACATGCAACTTAGTGTATTGTACAGGCAGCAGTTATGTATAAAACTTGTTTTTTCATTTCAGTGAGAGGTTGAATGCATTCTGTTTAAGGAGAGTATTTGGAGATGATTCAGAGTGCAGGGCTGTAATGCCATCCACCCTTTTAGACCAGCTACTGAACAGGAAGGGGACAAAAAGTGGAGGTGTCTATATTTACAAAAACAAACACACCTCAAGGCTTGTCAAACAGTATGACTCGCTTGAGCTTCTGCATGTCCATATTATCACAGACAAAGTCCTATACCATAACCATGCAATAGGTTCCCCCATGACCCAGGAAACCCATAACATATGCTTAAATGTACAGGAGACACTCCCTATTCATCGCAGCACCATATTCATGGGCAACTTTAACCACCTCACTATAAACTAGGAATCATACATGATACCAAATGTAGGCCAATATATTCCTGCATTTTGTAAACATAAATACCCTGAACCAGCTAGTCAGGATACCCACTGTGGGTGCTAACATCCTTCACCTGACCCTCACAGACATGGGAAAATATTGCACCCTCCAGTGTAATGTCATCATGGGCCAAGTTGGACCATAAAGCTGTCTCCTTTGAAATAAAAAATAAACCATGGGACTCCAGCTATCCCTGGAACTTTAATGTATTATTCTAAGGCAACCTTCTTACTATTAGGGGACACCCTAGCAAAATTGTAGGCCCCCCAGACCACAGAACACCACTGCATATGCATAATTATTCACAAAAACCCTGAACAATCGTATTAATGGCTGCATAAAGACATTTGTACCTACTCATAACAAGCACAGAGCAAACTCAAAAAACAAGCCACACTGGTGGAATCCTGACATCAATAGGTTGTATATCAAAAGAAAAAAAATCACAGCAAAAATTAAGAAGGATAATATCTGGCAAGGTAAAACATCCCAGATTAATCTAAGCAAACAACTCAGGAGACTAATCAAGTCTACCAAAGCCAGATTTGAGGTATAAAATAGCTTCCCAGGCCAAGGAGAATCACAAGGCATTCTTCAGCTATGTCTGTGACCTCAAAGGCAATAAACAACAACTCGTCATCAGTAATGATCTGGAAGATATAGAAAATCTACTGGCTGACAAAGCCAGCTCTAGTTTTACACCCCTCTCCTCCCAGACACTCCTCAGGAAATGCCCTCAGCTATTATTCCCCTAGCTATTACTAAGGTCGGGTCCTCAATTCACTCTCCAAGACCAAGAATACTGGATCAATGAGCCCTGATAATATCCCAGGATGCCTTCTTAATAGCATGAAACATGACCTAGCAGGACCACTAGAATCACTACAGGCTTCATGCCAAGTGAATGGAAGACTACAGCTGTCATCTCTCTGCAGAAAGGACTATCTATGGACCTGGGTAACTAGAGACCCATAAGTCTGACTAGTTAAAAATGCAAAGCCATGGAAAGAATTATCATGGAAATGAAAATAAATGACATAGGAAACCTTCAGAGACGGGATACAACTCAGTTTGGTTTCATCAAGGGCAGGTAATGAGTACTCAACCTGGTGGACTTTATTGATAAGGTCAACAAAGCCATGGACAAGGGCAAGATGGTGTATACTGCCTGACTTGGCCTGGCCAAAGCATTCAACACAATACCCCCACTGCGGCATTATAGACAAACTCACATCAGGTATAAACCCCATGTCAACCACTGGATAGTCAGTTGGCTCAAAGATAAGACCCAACAAGTTAAGATAGGGGAGACTACCTCTACAAAAAGGCCAGTCACTAAAAGAGTTCCTCAAGGCTCCATGTTGAGGCTGCTGCTTATTGGTATCTACTTCTCTCAAGTCTAGACCAATATCAAGGGATTTTGGCTGATCAAGTTTGCAGACAGTTGCAAATAAGGCACAGACATAGAATCCCCCAAAGACACAGATGCCCTCCGAGAAATTCAGACACATACCAATAACTGGTGCCAGAGCTACAGTCTAAAATTCAATATTAAGAAATGCATAATAGCATCCTTTGGGAAGATAGCTATCCCTGGAAACTACCGCATTCATAATATACTCCAAAGAGTAGACCCAGCAGTCAGGGTTTTAGGAATACATGTAGAGAGAGACGTGGGCTTTGACACAAGAATATACAACTTGAGTGTCTACAGAAGTTCCTCACAAAAAGAATAAAAGGTGTATGTCCCTGTACTCAGTCTCCTACAGACTGCTGAGAGGTGATCTATGCCTGGCCTACAAAGCATCCTCTGATTCCACTTTGATGGACATGTTACATCTGCAAAACAAAAAGCTTCAGAATAATCTGATCTAAAGACCTAAACATTGCTTGCAACATAAATAGGATATGTTGGAGGGACAGATATGTGTCTCAGCAACTACCCCTTCTCTGGAACAGGCTTCTCATCCATATAAGGTAGAGTTCTTTCCTAACTCAGTTCAAGTATAACTTGGACCAGTGGATGAGAAATTGGAAATGTACTTCTGGTCTGGCACCTATATCTCTGTTAGACAGAGGTAGCCTGCAAATGCACACACCCCAAGTCCATACCTGCATATGCCCATTAGAATAACCCAAGGGTATAAGAACTTGTCAGATACATTTGGAAAGTATGATTAGGCTTAAAAAATTCCCTTGGGGTCATCAGCATAGTAATCACCTATGAAGCTATGAACAGTTGTGGTCTAGGACAAATGTCTACTTCTTCCATTCTGTGTCATCTATAGCACAGAATTACAGAGAATTCAAGGGTACTGGGACTGAAAATTAAAGAACAATGTTGTCATTCAGTCAGGTTTCTACAATAAACACAAGGGTGGCATTTGCAACAAGTCTGAGATAGTCCCAAGGCTGCTGTGGACGAGCCTTGCATTAGAATACAATGCCCTGTTGAGGATAAATGGAAGACGGGTACCCTGAACTGGCCCAGATTAAAACCAAGTTTCCTGGCTACTTCTTGTAGTATAGTTTGTTCAGGACTGTAGTGATGTTTAGCCTCCAAGGATTCAGTAAACAACACTGGGCTATGAGTCCCCTTCTCTGAAATCACCACATATGGCAGATGACAAGGACCAGTCCTATGGTTCCTCAAATGCAGTCCTTCCTATAAAACCAAAAAAGTCTGTTTCAGTTACTGGACACCTAGATCTTGGCTGGAGACCATTATAGAGTCAAAATATCAAACTATGGTAAACGGAAACAAGAGTGCTGAAAATATGAATGTAAAGAGTAGTAAATAGACAAGGGGAGCACGAGTGCATCTAAAATTGAACAGAAAACTCACTTATGGCAACAGACACAGTAACAATCTATAGAGGGTCTTCAATGAAAAGAGAGGCAATATTTAAGTGTGGTTCTTAGCATGAACTAGAGTCACAAGAAGCTGAAAGCAGACACCTCTAAACTTATTATTTTCAATATACTGAAATCAAATAGACTTGGAGAATGCATGCTACATTTTATAATCCAAACAGCCTGAGTTAGAAGAAAAAGGTGTTCTTGCAAAACCAAAGGTGAGCTATAGAAGCAATGATCCATTTAAATGTTTGAAAATATGTAAAATAATAATGTAAAAAATATGCAAGGCAAGAAGGCTGGAGCCAAATTGTCCATATAATCGTAGTGTTGATCATAAAATACCACATTTCTGACAGTTAAACAATTAAAAAATGCCCAGCAATGATCTGAGGAATAGGCTAATACAGAGTAATGGAAGCCAAACAGTAAAAACTGTTAATATATCAAAGCAGTCATAAAACTGTTAATATAATCAAACTGCAGAAAACCATGAGTTTCCTACATTCTACAACCCATGAAAATGATATGAACTGCTAAAACTCAAATCATCTTCAATAATAACGATAGTGATGAGCTTATAAACAAAGCACAGTATGATCGTGCCTTGAACAAAGGCCAGAAATGTTCAGTCAGCAATGGACCAGATCCAGGAATAGTATGACAGACTTGCAGCATGGCATTTATGAATAAAATGAACAAGGAATCAAACCCTTTCAGAGAAAAAAAGCCTAGCTCTGGACCCCCGGATCAGCTGATATGCAAGCTTATCACTGGACAGAATGGATACTTGTGTTTTTTTTATTTTTTTTAAATGTTTTGGGTTTCTAATGCCATGATGGGAATGGATCCCATTCCTAAGTCAGGGTACAATTAGACTTCATGAAGTTAGTATTGCTTCACTCTTTGATGTTAGCCAAGGATGCTCTTCTCAGCACTGGCAATGTACCCAGAAATGCTTCCTTCTGTAATTTATATAGGATTACATGTACTGGTGGCATATCTAAGTACAACTGGAAATTCTTTATTAGTCATGTTGCTCCTATTACTATTATGTCTGGATATCTTTCTCTCATTGCTCTCATGTCTGCTTTGCAAATTCTGGTATTTTATGACTTTGTGTACTTCCTTACATAAAACAATATAATCATTGGGCGATAGCAATTTCAATCACTAATGCTACTTTTGTCTGTTGTGCTTGGACTACTATATCTGTTTTTCTTGCAGCTACTTTTTGAACTGTTAGTATTGGGTGATCCCATGTGATGTAAACTTCATTGTTGATAAGGTTTCCAATCATAACTCTCAACCGTACTGAATTCCTCGGACTTTACCGGTTTTGAGGGCAAAATGATGAGGTGCCACGAATTCCCAAGTGGCTCCTTCAATTACCGATTTCTTCTTTTATATTTATAATTATGGCTGATGTCATCATGTCATCAATGTGGGACTGTGTTTAGCAGCGAGAAAGGTAGCATAAAATTGTCGGCTAAAATATTTTACACAACCTGGATACAACCCATTTAAGCACACAGATACATGGTTATAATGCTAGTATCTGACTTATATTTATGCACTTATTAAATGTTTAACAATAATGTAAAGGAACGTTAAAAAAATAGCAGGTGCCAGGCGTTTTTTTATTCCTGGTGCACACCATACGTACACATCAAATAATCATTATATACATTTTATTTATGTCTTAAAATGAGATTAGAAAATTACGGGAAAAGAAAATTTTGCAAACCAGGTTATCTGATCCTGTATTTGTTTATACAGTGGTATATCTGACTTTTAACCATGCTTTTCTGTGGGTATATAATTAAGTTTTGACAGTAACACTTACCTGCCGCATAGCTTATAAGTATTGTGAAACAAGTATTTGCTGCAGTTATGATTTTTATGATGTCTTCAGTTAAGTATAACTTGTTTTCTGTCAAATATATAAAACATCGCAGCCATATTACTACCTATTCCCCATTAAGACAGGAAAAAAAGAAACAAAGTATTAGACTTATTTTTAATATACAGTATCAGACTAAGCATTTCTTTCAGTTTTGTAAGTTTGCATTGTACAACAGTTATTTGACTGTCTTATATGACACCTGCAGACCCCATATGTCATATGCTGGATTTTTATATATCAGCTGTCTGAATTGTTTTATTTATGTGTTTTAAATTGCTGATTGGTGTAATTCACAAATCCAACTGAGGTCTGTTTCAGGAATAGCTCAGGTACTATTTGGTACCCTCTCTGCAATGTGAAGCCTCCCATCACCCCAACAGGCACACTCCCTCTTTCTCTTTCCCTCCTACTACTCACACACACACGCACACACACACACACACACACACACACACACACACACACACACACACACACACACACACACACACACACACACACACACACACAGTTTGCTCCCTTTACTAGCTCGAGTTAATTGCCTCAGAACTGCTACTAAAGCTGGAACTAGATCTATGCCATGCCTACGGATATTGCACCCCAAACTCCCTCTTTGGTTTTCTTCTCCTCATCCCCAGGCTGTGCTGTTTTGCGCTGATGGCAGAAAAGCCAAAACCAGCCAAAAAGAAGTATTGACAAAATATAACTGCATGTATGCATGCATGGCTTTGGTGTCAATGTTATTTTAAACCTAAACCAAGTATTTCTACCTAGGAAGTTGTGCCTATTGCGGACATAGACAAAACAAAAAATAAATAAAAAGATCCTCACTTTTATGCTTGCATTAGCTTGTGAGTGCAGACATGGAGGGTAGTGGCTGAGCAGGCTCACAATGTAACAGACTTGAACTCGAAGTGAAATACTAAACTAACACCCCAAGAAGTGCAGCACCAGCTTGCTGCATAGCTACACTACAACTCTCCGCTAACTGGGCTTTCATGGCACTTTTTTTTTTTAACCAGACTTCTAAAAGAGAAGTAGGAGTCTCTGCGTTTTGGTGGCATTTCCTATACCACAGTGCTGCGTGCTGTTTGAGTGAATAATTTCTCCTTTTATACTTTTCCCATTTCACTTCTAGTAAACAAGAAAGCTTTGTGTCTTGGAGTGGAGCTTTGCCGTTTTTTCTTAAGGGAGATGGCATGTTTGAATCTGCCTCCTGCCTGCCCAGGACAGTTTGTATTTATAGTAGCAGCAAGTTTGTATGGAACAGGAGTCACAGGCTGGCGGGCAGCAGGTAGCATTACTTAGCATAGTGCAAGTTAACTTCTAAGATCTGCAGAGTGCAGTCAGAGTACAGGCTGAGGGACAGATGAGTCAGACACTAGACACTTGTCCACATATGTCTGTAGAATAAAGAAATTTATTTTCTCTGGCTCAACTACAAGGTAAGTAAAAAAGATGAGCCAAGGAGCTTTGGGGGGGGGGGGGGGTGACAAAAATCCTTACTGGAACAAGAATCCTTAGAGAAAGTAAGAAATCACTGTGTTCACTTCCCTTCATTCTGGACATACCTCTGAACTGTACAGATTTTTGCAGAATCTCCATATTTTTGCCTCATATTTTAGTTGTTTTTCATAAAATTTTGGTTTTCTGGCAAATCATTGGCAAGTCATTACAGATATATCAGAAAATGATGACAGACATTTGAGTTTCAGACTTTATACTCCAGAAAATTCATGATGTCACAACCTACTATTCTATCAACTTTTAAACAAATATTTAAAAATGTCCCTACTGTTGGAGTTTTACCCCCGTTATTTATGGTTTTGTCCAGATTTCTTGCTGTAAGACATTGAGAGGTATGATCTTGATGATCCTCATATTGACCACTAGGTCTTCCTTATAACCCAATCATTTGGCCTTAGATACATTAAACCAGCTGCTGTGCCAGTGGGCTGATAGTGATGTTTTTACAGCAGTAAATGTTTAATTTAAAGAAGGCTAGTGAAAGGTTTCTGAAGTGTTGAAGGATGTGTTTGTCTGAATGCAGCTTCGTTGTTAGGATGTCAGATGACAAATAGATGTGCATGCGTGGTTGGGTGGAGAATTGTGTATTCTATGCATTGTATACAGTCCCATAACAGACATTACGTTTACATAAACAGGGTGGAGGGTTGTTGTGCGTTCTTTATTTGCATTGTATACAGTTCCATAACACACATCACGTTTAATTCTGTTTCTCAGTGCAGAATAGCAAAATAAAAATAGCAGACCAGCAAGCAGACCGTCTGGAGGAAGTCTAGATTTTACTGCAAATGTCAGACATTTTCTTTATCACCCTGTGAATTTTTGGCAGGCTTTTCTGTTCAGAGACCACTTGTCACACTGCATTAATGATGGGAGCAGTTAATTTCATTTTTATGAAAGAAAATTGCATTTTAGTTTTATACAAGTTCAAAGTTTGATACAAGCTCAGATGTTAATATAAATAAAACACTTTTGTTCCGGTTATATTTTATGTTTAATATTTTGTCTGGTCTTCAATTTGCATTTGAACATTGGTATCCCACAATTCCACTGAGGTGGGTGAGGTTACATAATTATTTATGCAAATTTATGTTATTCAGCACCCAGATTTTTGTCCAGTTGTACCTACTTTTTATGGGCCTTTGTCCAGATTTTTGATGTTTCCAGGTTGAGAGGTTTGTTTCCAATACTTCTTAACATTCTTGTTAGAAAGGCAACTCAAATGCTGCGTTACTGAGTACAACAAAGTTCCCAAAATACAGTACAAACAGTACAACAATGCAGCAGCCTAACCTTCCAAATGCTATGACAACTGCAGGGAGCTGGACACATTAATAGTTAAGTAAAGCAATAAGAGAAGAGCAGCAGAGAAAATAATATAAGCATCTCAGCAATAATCCAAAGAAGACTCTGAGCATACGGTCTGCAAACCTTACAACTGATATTGATGATGAGAGTCGCTGAGCTTAGCCTCAGTCGCTGCCATCTTGTCCTCAGAATAACCTTTGCATAACCAGAATACAGTTTTTAGCACAAGGGCAAAGAAGGAACTGGAGATTGATTACTTTGTTATACCCAGATTGTATATTATTGGAGAACATGTTTTGCAAAAAGTTCTAGGCTTATCAGACAGATTTATACATGTGACACAGAAAGAGTGAGAAAGAAAGAAAGATAAAAGTTAATTTAAACGTTGTGGGGAGTGTTTTTCCCTATCTGGAAACTGTTGATTAAGCCGAGTATTTATGGGGTTTACATACAATCCAATTCTTTACTAGCTCTACTACTTGCTAATACAATACAAGCATGCGTGCTTGATAAATACTAGACGGCTGACACAATCTCATGATGATATTCTGGTCTGTGGTTGTACAAAATATATGGAAGGGGATAGTCAGTAGTGGGCCAGAACCCAGTAAAAATCTCTTTCATCGGTCGGTTTCTTTTGTACATCCCAGCACCCTTTATGGACAGTTCAGGATGATGATCTGGTACGGGAAATATGAATATGTGTCTCAGGGCATCTCCCTTTTTTAACTTAGAGGGAGAATCCTTGGAGAGATTGGTGTATAGTGATGATACCAGACCAGCTTAAAAACATGAAATGCATACTTTCTGACTTTCTGTCCACTAGCAACAATAAGAAAAGCCTTTTTAAAACTTTAAACATGCATATCCTGGAATATGAGTAAGATTCCATTAACATGCATGTATTTGTTTACTTACTTACTTACTTACTTATTGTGCCCTTTACATAGCAAGAGCTGCCAGGTAATTCTATTTTGACAAACGTATGGCAGTTATTCTCATATTTAAAAATAAATCAAATTGGAGTACTTGATTTTCTTTAATAAGGGGTTTAAATGTTCCTAAGATAAGCTATTTATGAGCTAAGAATAAAAACAGCATTTTGTAAAATATTTTTTATGAAGAAGCTCAAATTTTTAGGAAACTACTAGACAGTTAAAATGGTGATATATTAGTGAATGATGACTAACTCTGCTAGGATATTGTCATATATGGACTCCTACGAGGCGCTGACTTCTGCCAAATAAGATAGACAAGCCTGACTCCCACAAAGACAACTGTGAATATAAAGTCTGGAGGTGGCATTTTGACAGGATCAAAAAATAGAATAGAACATTTCAGTAAAATGACACTGTTAATAAAATAAAGAGAAATGCATAAAATACTAGTTGCCACTAGATGACACCTATTCAGTACATGCATACCAATTCAGTTTTTCAGACCAATTGTCATTTATGCTTTAAAATTATCTTTTCATTGCAAGTTAGGAGTTCTCTACAGAAGTGAATGTAATAGCATAAACCAGTCACTAGACAATGTGGAATGCAGTCACACCAGTCGGAGTTATAGCTTACAAGACCATCGGCCAGATTCAATAAAACCTACATGGTCTGTTTACAGTGTGTGCACATCACGCCGCAGTGCGTAGATGGTAGCACACTGCTTTAGATTCAGTAAGCAGCTCTACATGGTGTGTAGAGCTGCACAAACAAGGTAAACACAGTAGAATGCTAATTACAGCATAAGCAGCTGAACTGTATGTTACTCAACCAATCCAAGATGGAGGAGCTATTCAACAAGCTATAAAGCAACCATGTAGATTCAGTGCTGGTTTTCTCTGTGAGTTCCAAAACCTATTGGAATGCAGCCACAGAAAGGAGTCTACACAGAAACAATGTTAGGGGCTGCTGTTGCTTTAATTCATGTGTATGTGCAACAGACAAGTCTGTGCTGATGCTGCTGCTAATAGACAACCTCATGGCCAGGAAGGAGAAGAGTTTTCAGACCCCACTTAACTTATCACAATCTACGTGACGTGGAAATTGTAGAGTGCTACAGGGTGGATGGAGATATACTACAGGAGCTCTGCAACCTCTGTCATGCTCAATGCAAGACTTAGGACAAGCCAAGGGGAACAATTACCAGTGGAGACAAAGTTATGTGTCGCACTTACAGGTACCATTCAGAGACCAAACAGGGGATGAGCTTGGGGTGTCATAGGCATCAGCATCCAGAATCCTCCCTCAGTTTCTGAATGCTGTGCTCCAACATGCCAGTGACCCCATATATTTTCCCTGTACTCAGGATAGGGCCAGAAATATGCAGGAGTTCTACCCTGTATTACACTACCCTAAAGTACTAGGTGCCATAGACTGCACACATATAGAATTTAAGGCACCATCCGGGGAACAGGAAAGGCTCTACATAAATAGAAAGGGCTTCCACTCTATTAACTGCCAAGTCATGTGTAATGCCATGGGAATCATCTTGAATATGTGTACTGGTAACCCAGGAAGTTACCATGACTCACATATCTGGCACACCTCCCAACTGTATCAGATGTTCACTATGGGGGATATCCCTCAAGGCCATTTACTGGGGGATGCAGGTTATGCACTGGCACTGTGCCTGATGATGCTCATCAGACATGCACACAAGCCTACTGAATGCCATAATGAGGCACATGCAAAACCCAGAAATATCATAGAGTATATGTTTGGGCTGGTGAAGTCACAGTTCTGGTGCCTGGATATATTTGGGAGAGCCTTGCAGTACAATCCACATGCATGCACTGAAATATTCACTATATGTGCCTTGTTACACAACATCATCCTGAAAAAACAGCTTCAGTAGGATCAACAAGAGGAAGAGGCACACATTCCACCTCCAGTGGCAAGGCCACCACAGCCACATACAGATGAGGAGTCAGAGGGGGATCCAGCAGCTGCTGTGGTTGTAGGCAGATGTAGGGTGTGCTCAATATGCTCTTGCATTGGCTAAGAGGAAATGCATAGCACACTCACTCACCACATAAGGGGTTAACACCTTCCTCCTATGCACATAGATATAATAACATTGATGCCAGGCAATGGTCATGACCTTTATATACCCATGAAATGGCTGTGTACTCTTAGCATCAGACAGAGTCAACCCTGAGCTAAAACTGTTGCAACTGCTGGATTTACAAGGTAAGTGTTTAACCCGGAGTATGTTGTGTAACAATACGAATGAATGGCATATCCTTGCATTGTTGTTACTTGGTAATGTAAGCAAATAAAAGGTGCATGATTTGTACAGAAGTGACATAAACATGTGACACTAGAGAAGTATGTGACTTTTATGTGCCCATTATTAAATAGTAGGCCTCAGGCATCAAAGATCACACAGTCATACCTCTCAAAAGTACTAATGGTCACCGATTGTCCTCAGCTTAGCACCATACATTTCTACTGGAAAATCATTAAAGAGAGAAGTTAAAAAGTAATAAGACACATTTCAGTTTCAGACTTCACAACCCTCACACGATCATTAACTATACTGATGCAAAAAAAAAGTTTGATGCTATCAACTGTCTAACTTTCTAAGACCAATATAAATCATAGGTACAATTAACAATTCAACATCATAAATGCAGATATACTAAGCACTAAGTCAGCTGTGCACCCTGAGCATCAGACATAAAGCTTATGTATCCTTGTGTCCAAAGATAGAAAACAAGGTTATGGCACAGTTATCAATATGTGCACATGGTGTTGTGGGGTGGGGGTGGGGGTGGGGGGCAGGAAACCTAGGCTGACACAAAAGGTTGGTGAGTGTGTGTGAGTGTGTGTGTGTGTGTGTGTGTGTGTGTGTGTGTGTGTGTGTGTGTGTGTGTGTGTGTGTGAGTGTATGTAGGAAAGAGAAGCAGGCAGACATTTGGATAAAATAACAAATAGCCAGTGAGACAAAATGAGTTTTTAAGTTTCACGGTTGAACCATGTTACTGTTGTGTGTGGGTGTGTCTGTGTGGATTCTCCAGGTGAAATTGGTGTGTGAGTGTTTGTATAAACACAGCCAAGCTCTGTGCTAGCTCTATGTCTTGATATGTCAGACAGATGTGAACTGTGCATGTTAGAGCTGGCAGTTCATCATTGTCATGCATGACAACGAGAACTGGCTTTTGTCAGGAATTGCACTGGCATGTCCATACCCACAGACAGATGCATTGCTGCTACCCAAGTGTGATTCATGTCTGCTGGATGAGCTCCCTCACGAGGACCACAACCCCATGGCCTGCCACATTTGTGTGTGGACAGCTCAACCACTGATGGACTAGTGAAAGTACTGTCACTATGGGAGCATGATTAGGCATATATATATATATATATATATATATATATATATATATATATATATATATATATATATGCAAACACACATTTATATGTGTTTTTTATGTACATCATATATAATATAATGTAGTTTTAGTGTGTGATAATATATTTAAGGTAGAAGTTAATGTTTCTTTAAGGAGAGATATGTTATGACATTATTTCCTGTTTTAAGCTTTGATGGAATATTTAAATGGTGAGTTTCAAGTTGAATGTTGTCTGATGAAGTTTAATATTAATTAAATGAAAGCGTTCACATTGTCGCAATAACATATTTGATTCTAGTAAGAGCCCACTGGCTTGGAGTTTTGTTAGTTTACGTGGTTTGTCTTATGGTTTTAATCTACAATGACGTGATTATCCCAGCCACTGAAGGGTGGTTTTCACTGATTGAGACACCTGGGTGCCATAGTCCTAGGTGTCCTAAAACACAACAGAAGGATAATACACATAAGTATCATATAACTAAAAAATACCTGATTCCAGATAAAATAGAAAAGATAGCATTTCGGTATTACCCACTGCAGAAACATATTTGAAATATGGACAACAGGAACTGTGTGATTGTAACATATTACATTCACACACAAAGCAAGGCTGAGTACAAAACAAGGAAGAGTAACAATAGCAGCATATCCTTGTTTGTGCAAAAACAGAAATGCAGCTTTGATCCTCCACCCCCAAAAGAACAGGCAAATGACACGTTTTTCTAACAAACCATCAGTGAAATGCTAAAAGTGCTATCAAATGAACTGTCCCTTAAACATGTGTACAGATTTAACACAGAAAATTCCATTTTAAGCTATTTCCAATTGTGTACACCTCTGATATGCCCTGACAAGCATGCCATCATCAGTACACTTCTAAGTAAACATGCAGATAACAGTAGCATTTGCTAATTTAATATATATATATATATATATATATATATATATATATATATATATATATATATACATATATACACACACACACACACACACACACATATATATATATATATATATATATATATATATATGAAGCAGATGTTTCTTAATGACATTTCAGCATCTGCTGTATATAGCTGAAAAATGCAAGCATACCTTCTCAAGTTTAGTAGTCTTCTGTGCAGATTATTCCCAAAGTAAGTCTCTTTTGTATTCTCCACATAAACAAGTCTCTTCATCTTCAGGTTTCGTAGCTACATGGTTGCCTTTTCATGGTTTAGATTCAATGCTGTTAGCATGATGAAGATGCAAATGAAGTGTGAAGTCATTATACTTGCTGAATCCCAAATTCTTGACTCTGTGTATCAGATGTAAACATAGTGCAGGCACTCCCTCAGTGTTTGGTGCTAATGGATTGCAACTGTGAATGATTTTTGGTAGGGAGAAGGGAAAACAAAACAGCAATGTAGACAGCTCTACCTTCATTTAGTGTGTCAGATTAGACTTACAAAGTGTATAGAAGTAATTTTATCAAGGTTGGAAATGTAAGTAAGCAGCACATGATTCACAGAGTCTATTCATTAACATCCAACGTCCCCTTTATTTGTTGACAACTGTATATAATTGCAATTTAATATCCTTACACATTTTAAGGACAATAATATAGAATGCTTACAGACTGCATATCTCAGGTTACTGGTTAGATTAGACAAGAATGAGCAATAAACACAGAGAGGTAAGATAGAACTGCATTTTTTCAAGCAATAGTCATAAATGGTTGTGTGATCATTCAGTGCACTACTGTTATGGAACAAGATCAGCTATTAAAATGTATATTAATTTCAGTTTCATTAATGATGCTATAATATGATTGTTAAAAAGCAAATATAATTTGTATGCAGGGTTATGGAAAAAAATACAGCTTCATAAGCTGAAGTTACTGATGTGCTTTAACTGCATTCTTTTAATATGTAACAAGGAAAAAGTAAGTGTTGCATGAGCAGAGGCATGTTAGCTACTGTAAAAGTAATTTGTTAGCCTGACTCCTCCAGGCTAGGAGTGTGTTGTTGCTAGGGAAGGTTTGAAACATCCAAGGACAGAAAACAAGACCCCTTAAAGCAGGTGGGTCATGTATAGGAAGGTGTTTACGTAAAGTCTGAGGTGAAAATCATGAGGGATGAGAATGTTTGCAAAGTCATTGATTTGTTATAGTCAGTGTAAATATAAAAAAGCTGCATGATTTGTTTTATAAGAAAAGTGCTTAAAGGTACAGTATTTCTCTGTTCAGAGAAACTGATTTGCCAGCTACTATGAAGATTGTCTCTCAGCGCTGTAATTTAAAATTTCTGTTTGCACATCCTGAAGTGTTGTTCCTGACTGAAGGCATATAAGGTAATTTTTTATACTGTTATTTATTTATGACTTTAACATTTTGGTGCCATGCTTTGGGTCTGAACTTTGGTATTGCTGCAAGGCAGTTTTGGAATAGGGCCCATTACATATTTTCTGTAAATTCCACACTGCTTTGTACGGAATAGTCAGAGACTCAGATGTGCAGCTATTCACAGTGTGCAAACATACTAGCCTTGGCAGGGGAATTGTTTTGTAAAGGAGAGGGGGTTCGTTTGTGTGTTTATTTTTCTCTCTTTTAGACAATTTTAGCAAATGTAGAATAAGTGAATGACTGTATTTTTGTTTGACTGAGTTGTGTGTAAGGTATACAAAGTAATAGTGGGAGGGCCCCACAGCAAATGAGAATAGTAAATATATGTGCACATACAGTAAAGGACAAATTAACACAAGTAGGTGCCTTGTATTGAGGGCTGTACCCTAAGGATCAAAAGGTAAGAGGTATGAGAGATGTTTTATTTTGTCAATGTATGAATGAGTGAGTAAATAAAAAGAAAAAAAAGAGAAAAAAGTTAAAGATAAAGTTAAACAAGTTCATGAGCCCACCACATGTTTGGGATGCAGACTATAAACTGCTAAAACAAGTTCATGAGACTACAGCATGATGGGACGTAGAAGTGTGCATTGTTAAAATAAATCCATTAGCCCATAGTACACTGAGACATAAGTGTGATTGTGTGGAAGTACCCTCAGAGTGTCCGAGAGAGTGGTCAGTTCTGGAAATCATACCTATTCACCCTGTTGTCCTGATTATAATGCTGGACCTGTAACTTTTGAGCTCGTGTCAGGATGAAAGCAAGGGGGTGCTGTGGGAAAAGGTTGATTGAAACCTCTCCTTTGTTGTTGCATGCAGACAGACCTCCTTCCCTTCCCTCCCTGTATGGTGTGTGGATTACTACAGTTATTTTCTGTCTTCATAGGTTCATAGGTACTAGGCTATTGGCCCTAGGGCCTATATAAGCCCAGTCAAAAAGGTACCCTGGCTTTTACCACCCAAGAAAATTATTTTCCTGTGCCCCTGTCGAATAGAGCTACAGAAGTGATCTTCAGGGTGAATTTCCTATTTCCCATCCGATCATCAAGATTTTTCTTGAAGAGTGCTAATGAGGAGCTCTGTTAGGTAGTCTGTTCCAGAGTAAGAGAAGTCTCTGGGACAGGAATCCCTCCCTCCAGCATGTTCTGTTTATTGTGGTGACAAGGTTTAGGTCCCTACAGCATGTAGTTCGGAGGGATTGGGATTTCTTTAAGTGGAGTATGTCCAACAGCTCTGGGTTTGACATAGCTTTGTATGTTAGGCAGAGATCGCCTCTGAGTAGGCGATATGCGACGGAGTAAAGCTGTAGTTTTTTGAGATGGTCTGTGTAGGGTATCTGTTTGAGGCCAGTAATCCTCTTTGTGAGGTATTTCTGTGGCCTCTCCGGTTGTTGTAGATGTCTTGTGAGGTACATACCAAATGGGGTGCTGTACTCTATAATGGGTCTAATGAGTGATGAGTAGAGGGGAACAATGACCTCTTTTTTTCTGGATGAGAAACCTTTTGTGATGAGGTGTGCCACATAGAAGGATTTCCTGACTACTGTGATGATGTGATTATCAAAGGAGAGACTACTGTCCACCTGCGTCCTAAGGTCTCTTATCACACTTTTGGTGTTAAGTAGACTACCACCTATGTGGTAGTTCATGGGTACAGAGTTTTTACCAAAGGGGATGACAATGCACTTTTTGGCATTGAGCTTCAGGCCATGGCTTTGACACCAGCCATCTGTCTCAGTGAGGCCCTTTTGTAGGATACCCACATCATTAGGAGTTTTGATTATGGCTCCCAGTTTGCAGTCATCTGCAAACTTCATTAGCCAAAGACCTTCTGTATTAGCCTGTACTTCAGAGAAGTAGATTCCAAACAGGAGAGGACCCAGGACTGAACCCTGTGGTACTCCACTTGTCACTGGTCTGAAGTCGGATTTGGAGTCTGCTACTTTCGCAGTGTGGGTTCTGTCCATGAGCCAGTTGGCAACCCATCTTGTGACATAGGCGTTTATACCTAGTTTAGTGAGTTTATCTATAATTCCAGAGTGGGGGATGGTATTGAAAGCCGTGGCCAGATCTAGATAGGCTGTGTGAACCACCTTACCCTCATCTATGGCTTTGGTGATTGCTTCAAAGAAGTCTATCAGGTTTAGGAGACATGATCTGCCTTTTACAAACCCGAACTGGGTGGGGTCCAGAGTTTGGAGATTACCAATGTCTTTGTTTATGAGTTCCATGATGATACGTTCCATGGCCTTGCAGACCAGGCTCGTCAGGCTAATGTGGCGGTAGTTCCCACGGTCCATCGTGGCTCTCCTTTGTGGAGTGGGATAACCGTCACAGTCACCATTCAGTGGGCACAAAGTTTGAGGTGTGGCTATGATTGAACATGGTACTTAGGTGGGGTGCCAGTTCGTTCTGTAGTTCATGGAGAATGCAGCCTGGGATATTGTCAGGTCCTATGGATGCTGTGTTCTTGGCTTTGGAGAGTGTGTTTTTTACCCGTGCAGCCGTGATTACAGGAACTTTGCATTCTTCCAGTATAAAGATGTGCCCTCTAGGGGGTGAGAGGGGTAAAGTTAGCACTGAACCTATCTGCCAGGATGTTGGCAATATCAATTGGTTCTGTGTATTTAGTGCCATTGTGCTGTAACTCAGAGCAGATCTGAGTGTTATCATTGAAAGTCTTGACATAGCTATAGAATGCTTTGTGGTTGTCTTCAGAGTCAGTGCAATTTTTTTTCATAATTAGCTTTGGAGGATTTTATGAGGGATCTCAGCTTCTTACTGAGGCTGACCAGGGAGCTCCTCCAGTCGTAGGATTTTACTCTTTTTTGCAACAGTTTCTTTCTTCTGTTGTAAAGTTTGTTTATGGCAGAGGACCACCAGATTGGCTTCCTTTTTTTGGAGGATAGAATCTTGGTTCTGTTAGGGATAGCACAATCCATGCACTCATGTAAGTGCTTATAAAGTGCATTTGTGTAGGATTCAGCAGTCATACCTCTATTTTCCGTCTGCATGGGTGACATGAAGTTTGCCACTTCTGTCTTAAGAAGTGTGAAGTTGGCTTTGGAGAAGTTTTTTACGGTGGTTTCCCTAATGGGAGGTGGGGGCAGGATGTGGATGTCTAGGGTGATTAGCTTGTGGTCGGATCTGACCAACGAGGAATTGACCTCTGGTGTGGAACACTGGTCACCCATGTTGGTAACGACCAGGTCTAGGATATTGCTCTCTCTGGTGGGGGTATGAATAAGTTGATCCAAGGCATAGGAATTTATGAATTCCAGAAAATGTTGAGCAAAAGAGTTGGTACATGAGTAGTTTTCCCAGTTAATGGTGGGGTAGTTGAAATCGCTTATTATTAGGGTGTTGGGTTGTACCCTAATATTTTCCAGTGTATCAAGAAATGAGGAGTGGGAATCCTGGGGCATGGTGGGGGGTCTGTAGCAAGCTACAATTTGGATTGTGGTCTTGTCCAGAGTTAGTTGCACTTGGATAATCTCGGATGCATTACGCTGTGCAACTAGCCTGGAGGTGTGGATATCCTTAATGAATATGGACATGCCTCCACCTTTAGTGCTTCGGTCCAAACTGTCATTATCCAGGATTTGTAAGGTAAGCCTAACTTTTTTATTATTATTTATTTATAAAATAAGAAAATAAGCAAGCAAGATCAAATCCCTGAAAAGGGAACATCTGCATATTTTATGTATTTTAACTATGGGAAGGAAAGTTGTAAATATTTACATGACTGGTTTCAGATTACTAAGAATTGTTCTGGTGGGGTATTTCCATTAAATGGAACCTCTGATAAGACTATATTGATGACATTGAAAGGTATTTTGGAAGAAAAGAAAGGCAAAGTAGGTGAGGTACAAATTACAGCATTTTATTCTTGGTACAGTGAAGCACTTAAAAGGGAAAAAGAGTTAGCATTAAGAGGGTTGCAGGATGCTAATAAGAAATTGTTGCAACAGGGAAAAGAGGTTAAAAAGGCATCATAGACCAGTAAAAATGGATCCCTTCATCCTGTCTTAGCAGATTTGGAACAAACTGAGGATGGACAAAAAATAGAAACTTCTGAAAAGGATGATAATCCTCAAGTAGCTATTGCAACCCCACCCCCATATGTGCAGGTATGGGTACCTCCTGTACAAGACTCCATTGTTTCTCAGACCCTCACCTTTCGGTCAACTGTCCATTGGACACCCAGTCCGCATGATACTGTTACATCTCAGATTAGTCCCCCTGTTCAATCTTCATCTTCTGAACAGGCTTCTGCAGTCGAGGGGGTTTTCTTTCTATCCTTCTCAGGTAGCTTCTACTTCCCCAACAGGGGCATTAGCATTTGATACTCCTGTATCTCATCATACATGCTCACATGACAAGGTACAACAGGAGATCGTGACCTCTGGAGGGGATCTTTTATCACCTCTCAGGGAAATTCTGGAGGCTAACAGTAGAGAACTTGTTCATTGTCCTTGGATCCCTGCTGATTTGCATACCATGTCCAAAATGTTTTCAAATATTAGAGAAAATCCATTACAATCAAAGAGGAATTAAAAACTATAATAGAATGTTGCAATCCTACTTTAACAGATTTAAATTAGCTGCCTAGGGTAGTTACTTCAGATGAAATAAAAAAGCAGTTACTGGAAAAGGCTGAGATAACAGATTTCACTCTCACACGGAATGCATTAACAGATAAATGGACACCATTGTTAAAATTATGGATGTGTGTCAAGTTAGGACTGACTGGTCTAAAATACAGGCATATAAACAAAATAAAGGGGAAGCCCCTGCATACTATTTGAGTCACATTAAAACAGTATTTGCTAGACATTCAGGAATACCAGACCCGGAAGATCAAGCTAAGCCAGCTATTGCAGCAGCCTTTGTGCAGGGTCTGCAAGCCCCTGTACAAAATCAAACAAAGCAAGTGCTCATAGAGTGGCAAGGAAAGGACTTTGAGTCTTTATTAAGTGCTGCAAATCGCTGTACAGATTATCAGGAAAAACAGAGAAAGGATACTGAGGATAAGCTGTTAACTTTACAAATCAGGCAGCTGGAAAACCCAAGGGGTTGAGGCAGAAGCAGGGGAAGGGGTATAGGAATTGCTAGAAGATTTAGTAAAAGTGCTGGCCAAGGGGAACAAGGTGCAGCTGGATGGCAACAAGGAGCTGTTAGTGCCCCTCCGGCATCATCTAACACATCTTACTTCAATTGTGGAGAAGCAGGACATTGGAGAGAGGAGTTCCCACACAGGCAAATGCAGAAAGTCCAAGAAACTTGGACTGAATGGCAACCAAATTATAATAATGCAGTTTTTCCTCCACCACCTCCTCAGATTGGAAGGAATCAGGAAGCTCCATACTGACTAGGTCAAGGAAATAACACAGAAGTAAATCTTAAGCCTCTACTGCCAATAGATCAAAACTGACCCTACGTTAAGATAAAAATAAATTCAAAGAAACACCCATTTCTGGTGGACACTGGAGCCACTAGGTCAGTGTTAAACATTATTTCAGATACTCAAATACCAGTATCAGAGTATAAAATAAAGGCAGTCGCAGTGAAAAATACTATGGTTACATATCCTGTTTCAGAGCCCATCTCCATTTTTTTAGGTCTGATCAAAGAAAAGCATTCTTTTCTTTTGAGTGCTACTGCATCAGTAAATCTGCTAGGAAGAGATTTGTTGTGCAAGCTGGGTTGTACTATTTACTATACCCGAGAAGGGGTGTGTCTGAATGTTCCAACAGAATCAGAGGGGGAAGTATTGGCAGTTTTAGCAGAAGCTGAGGAACAGCCAGTTGGAAGCATACAGGCAGATGGAGAGTTACTACAGCAGGTACCTGCCAACTTGTGGGCTAAGCATGCAAATGAAGTACGTATGCTGAAATCAGCAGAACCAGTAAAAATAAAATTAAACCCATCAAAACCTTTCCCTAGAGTTTCCCAATATTCACTAAAGCCGGAAGCAGAGCAAGGAATCAAACCTGTAATTCAGTCTCTAATACAGCAAGGAATAATAATACCAGCTAAAAGCCCTTGACATACTCCTATTTTTCCAGTGAAAAAGCCAGGAAAGGATACTTATAGATTTGTGCAACATTTAAGGGCTGCAAATAATGCAGTTTTGCCTACTTTTCCTGTTGTTCCAAACCCAGCAACAATACTGAGTTGCATACCACCTACGGCTAGTTACTTTTCTGTAATAGATTTATGTTCAGCATTCGTTTCTATACTTATTCACCCTGACAGCCAGTTTCTGTATGCCTTTACTTATCAGGGACAGCAGTATACCTGGACATGGTTTCCACAAGGATATACCGAATCTCCTTCATTCTTCTTCTTCTTTTGGCTTTTCCCAGTTAGGGGTCACCACAGCGGATCACCTGTCCGCTCATAATTAGCAGTTTATTTTCTCAAATTCTGAAAAAAGATTTGGAGAATGTGACATTTCCGAGTGGGTCTGTGTTAGTACAGTGCATAGATGATTTACTAATAGCATCAAATTCCTTTCAGCAAAGTCAGCAGGATACCCTGCATCTTCAGATTATACTTGCAGAAAAGAGACACAAGGTGTCTAGAGAAAATCTGCAATTGTGGTCACCTCAGGTACTTTATCTTGGTCATTTAATATTTCAAGGTAGCAGGTAAGTCTTACCATCTCATATTGAGGCAATAGCTTCAAACTATCTTCAAACTATCTGGAGATATACAGAGCTGAGTATATTTCTGGCACTTCAGAGTTCTGTACTGGTAATTGTTCTTTGACTAATTTTATATCATTGCTGGCTGACTTCAGAGTTGTGCACTGTTATTTTTGCTTCACTGTATAGTTTTTCAGATCTCTGCTGAAGGTGTTTTCCCCCCTCCCCCAATTTCTCTGTGTCTTAAGTTGGTATAACTGGTTTTACATCCTGTGAGTTATGACTATCTCAAGGATTACTTGCATAAAATTAGACCCTTGTAGTAACAGCCTGCATATCATTGTTGGAGCCTTCCTGTGTTCTGACAGAGTGCTCTTCAAACTATCTGGAGATATACAGAGCTGAGTATATTTTTATAGCACTTCAGAGTTGTGTACTGGTAATTGTTGTTTGACTAATTTTATATCATTGCTGGCTGACTTCAGAGTTGTGCACTGTTATTTTTGCTTCACTGTATAGTTTTTCAGATCTCTGCTGAAGGTGTTGGTTTTCCCATATCCATCCTCCCTATTCCTGTCTTGTTGTTTAAATTTGGAGGCTTTTGCAGTTGCCCGCCCCCACTGTAGATTTGATCTGGGACACTCCCCCCCAGTCCCATCTCTTTACCTCATTCTACCTAGTAGACTCCTTCTGCACTTGTTTTTAGTCATTTTTAATTTAATTGCATTTTTAAACTGTTTGGTCTAACATTGCTACATACTCAAATGTGCTAGCTTGCACTGCATTTGAATTGTTTTTACTGCTGTTTTAGCTACTTTTCTGTATATATACTACTGTAACTAGTGTAGCCCAGATTCAGATTTGCTGTATCCAGGACTGTATGTAAGCTTCTGAGCCCCCCCCCCCCAAGCTTCTTTGTTGGAGGGAAGCCTTCTAGCTTATCAGTGGGAGTGGTAAGCACTATGTAACCTATCTACCACATAAGGAATGGTTCTGGCCTAGAAATTGTAGTTATTGGCTGTTTGGCAGTTTTTCCATCTCTCTCAACTTTCTGATTTAAAAGCCTGCATTTGCACTTGTTTCCCCCATTTCCTATAACTAGTTTAGTCCAGATACAGATTCTTAGTTTTAGAACTTGAATTTGCTTATTCGTGATCAGCACTTGTTCAGAACTTGTAATCACTAAATAGCCTACTAATTACTACAGCACTCAACCTTCTTCATTACCTAAAGGAAAACAGTTTTGGTACTTACTTTCCTCACTTGCTTAGAGAAAAACAGCTCTTGTACTCACTTTCCTCACTTATCTAGAGGAAAATAGTTTTTTAGTCAGGCATGTCCAAGGGTCAGTTCCCAGTGTTCTCTCCTGTCCATCTGATGAATCTGGCATCTTGGGGCAATGTAGAAATTGCCTCATGTACACAAACAACCCTCTCCTCCTACCACCCAGCACTACAACCTGTGAGAGATGCACTTATCTAGCAAAACTGGAGGTAAAGCTCTCTCCAATCAAGACTGAACTTGACGGTCAAAAGGAGAAGGTAAACACTTGCACCACACCACACTCATTACATAGTCTCACTAATCTACACCACCAAAATCCACACATAGTAACACAAAAACATTCGCGGAGGCTCTCAGTAATAATCTGTCTAAGCAACAGAGACCTCCAAAGCAGAAACACAAGCAACCTTCATCCCTCAACACAACCCAAATGACACATAGCCCGCAGACTCAGTGTGCCACTCAACCACAGCCAATAAGGCAAAACAATGTACCCAACACACTAGTCATAGGTGACTCTATAGTCAGGCACACTGATGTCCCACTCACCAGGCTAAACAAGGAGAAGGTTGTTGTCAGCTGCCTGTCGGGTGCCAGGATCTGCCACATAACCCACGCACTCAGGTCACTCCACAACAAGTACAAATATGACTCTGTCATTGTCCATGTTGGTGTGAATGACCTGAGACGTACCTCCCTGGACTACACGAAAAGAGACATGGAAGAGCTCTCCGATCTTGTAGCCCAGGCAGGTATGACCCTAGCCCTGAGTAGCATTCTGCCATCACCCAGAATGATGCCGCAGTACAAGGACAAAATGATTGACTTCAACAATTGGCTAAGCTTCTGGTGCCATTCTAAAGGGATCCAGTATCTGTCTGCCTGGGATGACATGGCCGACAGACCATGATGCTTTGCCAGAGATGGCCTGCACCTGTCACCCCTGGCATTCCGGATACTGGCTAAGGTTCTTGCCGCCCCTATAGTACCTTTTTTAGGCAAGGTTCAAATGACAAATTCACCACCGTAACAGGAACAGGCAAGCAAAAACTGAGGGGGATGCTACTCAATGCTAGAAGTCTAAATCTCAAAATGCACACACTAGAAGCACTTCTTAAAATGGAGAACATTGATATCTGTGCAGTGACTGAGACCTGGTTCAAGGCTCCAGAGAGCACCCGTGCACTACCAGGCTATAACTCACACCACACTTTTCGGCCATGTAACCTGGACCGGAACACCAAAAGCGGAGGTGTGTCCATATTCATTAAGGATATCCACACCTCCAGGCTAGCTTCTCAGCATAATGCAGCTGAGGTTATCCAAGTGCAACTAACTCTGGGCAAAACTGCAGTCCAAATTTTAGTTTGCTACAGATCACCCACCATGCCCCAGGATTCCCACTCCTCTTTTCTTGATGTACTGGAAAATATTAGGGTTCAACCAAACACCCTAATAATGGGTGATTTCAACTACCCCACCATTAACTGGGAAAACTACTCATGTACCAACTCCTTCGCTCAACGCTTTATGGAATTCATAAACTCCAATGTCCTGGATCAACTTATCCACACCCCCACCAGGGGCAACAATATCCTAGATCTAGTCAATCTGGTGGTCCCCTGCCATAAACAACTGTACAACAGAAAGAAGAAACTGTTGCAAAAGAGAGTAAAATCCCATGAGTGGAGGAGCTCCCTGGTCAGCCTCAGTAAGAAGCTGTGATCCCTGATAAAATTGTCCAAAGCTAGTTACAAAAACAAAATCGCCACTGATTCTAAAGACAACCACAAAACATTCTATAGCTATGTCAAGAATCTCAATGGCAACACTCTGATCTGCTCTGAGTTACAGCACAATGGCACTAAATATACAGACCCATCTGATATTGCCAACATCCTGACAGATAGGTTCAGTGCTAACTTTACCCCCCTCTCACTCCCTAAAGAGCCCATCTCTATACCGGAAGAATGCAAAGTTCCTGTAATCATGGCTGCACAGGTAAAAACTACACTCTACAAAGCCAAGAACACAGCATCCATGAGACCGGACAACATCCCAGGCTGAGTTCTGTATGAACTACAGAATGAACTGGCACCCCACCTAAGTACCATGTTCAATCATAGCCTCACCTCAGGCTTTGTGCCTGCTGAATGGTGCACAGCGACAGTTATCCCACTCCACAAGGGGTGAACCACCACAGACCCCGGGAACTATGACCCCATTAGCCTGAAGAGCCTGGTCTGCAAGGCCATGGAACATATTATCATGGAACTTATAAACAAAGACATTGGTAATCTCCAAACTCTGGACCACACCCAGTTCAGTTTTGTAAAAGGCAGATCATGTCTCCTAAACCTGATAGACTTCTTTGAAGCAGTCACCAAAGCCGTTGACAAGGGTAAGGTGGTTCACACAGCCTATCTAGATCATGCCAAGGCTTTCAACACCATCCTCCACTCTGGAATTATAGATAAACTCACTAAACTAAGTATAAGTCAGCAGGTAGTCTGAGAAATAAGCCAGCAATCCACTGAGCATAGCAAGAATTTTCGAATTGTAATCCTGTGTATGGAGTGCAAAGGACAATGCTTGAAATCACCATACTTTCTCAGATTCTACAGGAGGTGGCCAATGAAACTTCACATCACATTAGGATGGCAAATTGAGAAATTACTGAAATGCGAACTGTGATGTTACAGAAATGAATGGCACTTGATATAATGCTTGCTGCAAAAGGGGGGGGTGGTCATGTGCCCTCATAGGGAGTCTTTGCGGTTCGTATATTAGTGACTATCATGATGAACAGGAAAAACTGGCAAATTTCATGGAACAAAGGGCCAAAGATTTGGACAGAACATCAAAACAATGGACACTTTTTGGATGGTTGGACAGTATTTTTGGTAACCTGGGAACTAGCATAATCCAGGGTATTGTCATTGTACTTTTTATTATATTTGTAATCATTTTGGTATTTTCTATTTTAAAGGCCATAATTACAAGATGTTTAACCTCACCTGCACATGAAATGCCACTGCACTTACCAATCAATGACAATTTTATTTTGACAGATGATGATTATTATGATGCAGAAGCTTATTTTATCATGTTATGAAAAATAAAGATATAATTACATGTATGGTATGACACTGATAGTGTCAAGGGGGAACTGTTATGGAACAAGATCAGCTTATTAAAATGTATATTAATTTCAGTTTCATTAATGATGCTCTAATATGATTACTAAAAAGCAAATGTAATTTATATGTAGGGCTGCGGAAAAAAACTACAGCTTCAGAAGCTGAAGTTACTGCTGTACTTTAACTTTATTCTTTTAATATGTAACAAGGAAAAAGTAAGTCTTATATGAATAGAGGCATGTTAGCTACTGTAAAAGGAATTTGTTAGCCTGATTCCTCCAGGCTAAGAGTGCAAGTGCATTGTTGCTAGGGAAGGTTTGAAACATCCAAGGTCAGAAAACAAGATCCCTTAAAGTAGGTGGGTCATGTATAGGAAGGTGTTCACATGAAGTCCGAGGTGAAAATCACAAGGGATGAGAACATTTGCAAAGTCATTGATTTGTTAGAGTCATTGTAAATGTAAAAAATGTGCATGATTGGTTTGATAAGAAAAGTGTATAACGATACAGTTTTAATCTGTTCAGAGAGACTGAGTTACCAACTGCTATTAAGATTGTCTCCCAGCACTGCAAATAAAAATTTCTGTTTGCACATCCTGAAGTGTTCTTCCTGACTGAAGGCATATAAGGTACATTTTTTTATAATGTTATTTATGACTTTAACGCTACATCCATAATTTATACATGTACAAATAATTGTTATGTGGTTCCTTAGTACTTTGGATGATATTTCAGTTGGCTGTATGCAGATACAGATTCCTTGTTGCAAAGCTGTTTGTGTGGCAAAGATTGCTAAGGCACCCTTACTCTGTAATGAAGATTAATTGGAGTGAGAGTTCAAATCCAGATGGATTTAGAAATATTTAATTTGTACTAACAAACATTTTGTACTGTTTATTTCATAGATTGCTTTTCTTCATTTCAACTACTTTTCTCTTTTATTTTGTTTTAATTTTTTTTGCCAGTGTTTGTGTGATGCATGGCTAAGTGCAAACAAAGGAAATGAAGAAAATGAATGCCAGGTTTGGCTGTGCTTATATTGTTTGCATGACACTTAGTGCGCAAACCCAGACTTGTGGCCCACACAGGAAGTAGACAGAACACCTGTAGACAGGGTGTATGTAAAAGTATAAATGTCAAAAAGGATACATTATTGCAAATTTTGCTTTCCATCACACAATATCTTTGCATGGTAGTTAGCAAGGTTTCCCAACACCTGCAGTCAGTGAACTCCTGCAGACAGGAAGCAGACAATCTTTGAAAATGGATACATTCAATTAATTCTGTAGGGCACCACTCAAACATGCTAAGTGGTGTTGCATAGTGGTTAACACAAAGAACTTAAGAATGAGTAGGAAATTATGGAACTGTCATCTAACTAGTCCTGTGGCAGCAGGTGTAAGTGTAGGGTTGGAATACCAAAGGTCTTGGGTTCTTGTACAGGGTGTGCAACTTATTTTTACTGTTGTGACAGTGCAGTTTATAGCAATGAACTGAAAAATATACAAGTGCTATTTCCACATTCTTGTGGCAACAGGTGTAAGTGTAGGGCTGCCATACACATGCTCTTGGGTTCCTAATACAGGATATTCTGCATATTTTTACTGTTGTTCCATTTCCCATTATAGTCAGTCTCACTTATAACACTTTTGATAGCAGAGCTGATATGAATTATATACACTCTTACTGTGTTTTCAGATGTATGAGTGAGGGTATATTGTCTGCTACATTTCTGTAAGTATGATTCTGCTCTCTGGACATGGATGGCCTTCAGAATTAAATAAGACACATATACAGCAGGATCTATATGCTAGAGCCTTGTCAGGTCACACACATGCATGTGTAAGACCTCAAACTGTCACCTGTATTTATGAATGATTCCTGATAATATGTGAGCAGCACTTCTTCTGTGGCAAAGAAGGAAAATCACTGCTGTGGAACAAAATGTTTTCTCCCTTATGCCTAGGTTTGAATCCCACACATTAAAAATCAATTTTACCAAGGTATGTATCCAAAAACAAATGTGTCAGGTCAGGACATTTATGTCCTCAGTGCATGTTAGAAACTGAACTCAACTTAGAGGTACCTTCCAATTATATATATATATATATATATATATATATATATATATATATATATATCCAAGCTACAACAGCAAAACACCCCTCAACCCATGGTCAAGTGTTAGATTAACCTTCCAATTAAAAATATTTCTTTCCTCCCTGCTTGGCATTGCTGCTCTCCACTTAACATTGAGAAAACACAGTTGGTATTGTTGCTCAGGTTTGAAAACTACCAGTAAAAGTGATGAGGCATTGGGAAGAATGCATTAGCTGACACTGCTCTACTTTGGTTGTTAGAGAAGTCTGGAGTTAGAGGGGAAGCTGCTAAATTTAGGGCACAGAGGTGGGGTGTGCAGGAGTTCAGGATATTTATTGGACTCCTGGTAAAGTGCCACAGCCAAAGCCTTCTGCAGGGGGAGTATTCTGGCTCCCAGTACAAGTCTGAAGTTAGGAGTAGTTTGGTTCAGGCTGTATCCAGTGACACTGGCATCCCACGTATTGGAGAACAGTGTGGGCATCATTTAATGACCTACAGAAGTGCAAAAGGGATACCCTCAACTGGTGGTTGAATGCATTTCAAACTGCTGACATCCCACAGCTGCATAAGTATATTAATAGACAGTATTTGTAATACTTAGAAAGCTAAATATATTCAAGACTGGTATGCATAAGGCTCTTCTGTTCTTTTCTTTCCATAGCTTATGCCAAAAGAGAGTTTAATCACTGGGGTCATGCTGATCAAATGGAGACACTGAGGGAAGCAAGTGGTATGTATGCAGCACAAGAGAAGTATTACTGTAGCTTTAAAAGTTAAAGATAGATTTTTGTTTTTCTTATATAGTTGTAGCAAATTGAGCATGCATATCCTAACTGTAAAAGCAAGTGTGCATGCATTAGTCTGTAGCACAAACCAACTTTAGGAGTCAAGTATAAAACTGTAGTCAGAGGTTGTGGGTTCAAATACCATGAGTAACAACTATAAAATACAGCATTCCTTTAATAATATTATATAAAATTAAACTCCGTACAAGTGGCATAAATGCCCTGCTGTTAACTGTGAGCTATATAATTGGGCCAAGCATATTTGCAGTATATGCAAATTTCAAGGATTAATTTCAGGAATCTGTAGTTATAGTGTGTAGTTCTTAGGACATATACGTAAATGCAATACTTCAGAGAAAATAATTGTATAATTGTGTTAATGCATTGTATGTCATACATGATGGCAATAATTTTATCTTTTTTTTCTCTCAACCCATCCCTTATCTCTTTTTTTTCTATTATGTGTCATCAAAATGTCTCCATGCCATCCATCCATAACAAATCATTAAATGCTTCACAGCACAGTGAGGTAGGCCAGCCCCAGTGTATCAGTCTTCCCCCACTCTACCAGCTCCAGCACTGATACCCAGCACATCTGGGACCCAACCTGGTAGCACTGGCTCTGTACCCTTGCACTACCGGTACCCTCAGGTAGTACTGCACTGGCAGCTAGCTGAATTTAAAAAAAGGGTACCTGTCCCACAAAAAAAAAAAAAAAAAAAAAAAAAAAACATCCAGTACATACCTCTCCATTTCGCACATGTGTCTTCTTGACACACTTGTTTTGGTCCAATTGGCCATACAACATAATTATGTTGTTGTCACCCCTCTTTCTGGAGGTGACAGTCCAAATTCAGGTAATATTCTGCACATAGTTTCTGTTTACACTGTTGAAGAAATGGATAGCCGTGGTTCTTTTCTACCTCCCTCCTACACATTCTTGTATTGCTATCTCTGTGTTCTTCCCCCTGCTTGCTCTCCATTTCACGACTTTACTATCTGCCCATTTAACACCTATAATCTGGTCAAAAATAGAATTACACTCAACACACATAAATACCAGAAAAAGCAATGGATCCCTTCACATTTTGGCCTCTGTGTTTAAGTAGAGTTTGGCATCATGCACCAATGCCAAGCACTGGTGAGTGGCTCTACAATGCTGTGGTTAGCTCTGTACAATACCGCTTGCGCTATGCACTATAAGGAATTAAGTCATTGCATTATCACTGTTTATTTAAAAATATTACATTCACCTGGATTTGTACCCCGTATCATTTAGACTCAAAAATAAATGTATCAATGGCTTTACACATGCTGCCACAGAGTCAGCTAATCAGCATGTGCGTTTCTTACACTCAGTAAGATTTCTCAGAATTTTAACAATGCGGCTCACGTTTGTGCACTGCTTAACTATGCACAAATAGGGAAAGTAATGGAAATATGTAGTTCACATGTGCAAACACTTTGCCAGCTATATCACAAACCCGCTGTTAGCCGCTGTGCTATGAAGTGTCAATATTAGCATGTATTAGTGTTGTTTACTGTCCATTTACTGTTCATGCCATGAAACTACATGTAGAAACATAACTAAAGGCCTTATCTAAAAATATGTGACATACTTACAATGTAGCCATGTGTTACCTACCCACATGCACTACAGCCCTGGTCTCTCAGTACTTGTTCACAAATATATCAACTACAATACATAAATTAATAACAAATGTATGATATGCAATGCACATCAAACTGGTAACATGTAGAATTAGAACTATTTTCACAGTTGAACATGCCTACATATCCATCAACTTACCCTGGAAACTATTGACCCATAAGCCTAACCAATCTTAATGCAAGCCTATGGAAAGAATCATCATGGATCTTATCCAGAAGGACATAGGTGTAGGGTTGCCAACCATCCAGAATTTGTCTGGACTGTTCAGAGTTAAGGGACACTGTCCTGAACATGAAGACTGCCTTTTCCAGACAGCGTATTGTCTGGAAAAAATAAAATCACTTGTGCACCTCGACCATGATAATTGATCATGGCCAGGAGATTCATTTTCTTTTAACTTAAAAAAAAAAAACTTTTTTTTTAAGCATGTTCTTCTTTAAGAACACCCTTTTTGTTCAGTCACATGGACGCAGAAGGCGAAAACAAGTCGCAAACACCTGTTGCATCTGTGCAATTGATTGTTTACATCTTCCTCTTTCGTGTATGCAGAATTTAAATTCTAGAAGATGTTTGGACTATGCAGTGGACCACAAACAGACAAGTGTGTGTGTGTGTGTGTGTGTGTGTGTGTGTGTGTGTGTGTGTGTGTGTGTGTGTGTGTGTGTTTAAGTATGTAATATGAGGAGAGAAGTAATGAAAAATGCATATAAAAATTGTGGGCACATTGTGACACCTTCATGAAGTCTACAATCAAAGGAAACAACTTTTAATTATACAGAATGGGCCAGCATCATCATATAGAGATGCATTAGTTAAATGGATTATATCTACATAAAAAATATAAACTGAGATTTAAGGAATTCCTATTCAATTTTATTTCCAAGATGGTTATTGCAACCTGACTTCATACTGCATTTCCAATACCTATCAATTGTCCAGATTTCCACAGAATATCCAGATTATTGCCTCCTATTTTGGTTTGTTTCTCATAAAATTGTGTTTTTCTGGCAAATCATTAAGGACTGAAGTCAGAAAATAATGGCAGACATTTAAGCTTTAGACTTTATATCCTTCAGAAAATTCATAATAATGCAAAACTTGTTGTTCTATAAAAAGTTTAAGTTTGTAAGAGCAATATTTAAAATGTGTTCCTATTTTGGGGACTTTGTCCCTCCATTATTTGTGGCTTTGTCCAGATTTCTTGCTCTAAGTGGTTGAGACATATGGGAAGGAGTGTAAGAGGGAGGTAGGGGATGTATGTGTGTCATACCGCTGAACTGTACAGATTTTCACACAATGTCCAGATTTTGCCTTATAATTTTGGGCTGTTCTTCATAAAAATTGTCTTTTTTGACATATCACTGGGATGATCTAAGGATTAAAGTTGCTAAATAATGGCATGCATTTCAGTTTTAGACATCATATCCTTCCGAAAATGCATTCTAACACAAATCCTGTTATTCTAGCAACTTTCTAAGTTAAGAGCAATATTTAAAATGTGTCCCTAGATTTGGGTCTTTGACCCCCTCCCCCATTATAACAGCCTTTATCCAGATTTCTTGTGCTTAGAAGTTGAGAGATATGATGCGTTTCTGTGTGTGTGTGTGTGTGTGTGTTGTGTGTGTGTGTGCGTGTGTGTGTGTGTGTGTGTGTGTGTGTGTGTGTGTGTGTGTGTGTGTGTGTGTGTGTGTGTGTGTGTGCATGTAAGAGAGAGGGAGGGTAGGTCTGTGTGTGTGTGTATGTGTGTGTGTGTGTGTATGTGTGTGTGTGTGTGTGTGTGTGTGTGTGTGTGTGTGTGTGTGTGTGTGTGTGTGTGTGAGTGTGTGTAAGAAGTAGGTAGCATACCCCTCAACTGTCCATGTTTTTGTAGAATGTGTAGATTATTTGCCCATTTTTTGTTGGTTCCTCATAAAAAGGATTGAAGTTGCTAAATAATGACATACATTTGAGTTTTAGACTTAATATCCTTTAGAAAATTGCATAATAACACAAATCCTGTTATTCTACCAATTGTCTAAGTTCATGAGAGCAATATTTATAATATGTCCTTATTTATTTTAGTTTTGTCCAGCTTTCTTGCACTAAGAGGTTTAGGTGTGGGTGTGCATGTGTGTGTGAGTGAAATGCCCTAGTTAGGGTTAGCAGGTGATAAGTAACTTGTGTAGGCTCAAAGCCTGTACTTTAGCTACAGGAAACAAGAGCCTGAATCCTCTACCCCAACTACAAACCTGCATTTTTCAAGGAACTGAGTTTCAGGTACATTTTTCAAGGAATTTAGTTTCAAGTACATTTTCAAGAAGTTGTGAGATTCAAGGGACAAAAAGTTTATTGCTGCTCATGCTAAGTCATTTATACAATGTGTAACTGTTTTGTTTAGCAAATGATATCACTATTTTGATACTAAGCTTAAAAGCAGTGTTAGTAGCACAACAGGTATGGGTTCCACTCCCACAGCATATTGATGGATTCATGCTGCTATGTTGTATTTTAAGAGTGTGGGGTGCTGCAGTCCTGAGTATGTCCTCCTTTGGATGAGATGCCTAGTTACTACGAACCCATTTTCAGTTTGCCATCCATCCCTTATTTCAGTACTACCAGCTTACCATTTTTTACTCTGACATAGGCAATGTATTCTTCAAGGGCAGCAGACACTGAATTTGTAGATGAAACAGTGAAATATAAAGTTGTTTGCTAATTGCAACCTTTTCATTATTTACAGATCTTTTCAATGTGGAATTATTCAGATGTCTTTTACTTCTGCAGAGATTGTACATATTGACTGATATTGGTGGATTGTAATGATATACGTTTGAGTGGTCTTTTATGGTTGAAATGTTCTGAACTGGGCATTTTTGTCATCATTGTTTCATATGTTTTGTTTCATTGCTTACTGGAAAAATGTTCAAAACTATAAATGTAAAATATGCTCTAAGTGGCAATGTATTTTGCAAGGGATATAACTGAATTATTATATATTTTAATTTATTGCAATCAGGAAGGTGAATCAAAGAACGTTTTCATGGTCCTAAAAATGTATGCAAAGGGCTTATGATTTGAAAACAGCCCAAAGGTAAACTTAATCTGCCACTGGCCAGATGCATTTTCTTTGAATGTGGGTTTCAATGCAGGTTCAGTGAGTGTGAGTTTCAAAGGTAGAGAAGTTTTAATGCTAAGTTTGTTTTCATTGTGAGACTGCATTGCTTTGTTTAGCAAATGTCTATCAGTGTTTGTGCTATAAAATTTGAAATAAAAGTTTTAAATTAAATCCAGATATCTGTAATCATTGTAGACATAAAGATAAAACAGTATGCACACTGAGAGTTTTGAAAAGTGTTTATGGCAAATCGTGAGAAATGGCTGTGTGTGTGTGTGTATGTGTGTGTGTGTGTGTGTGTGTGTGTGTGTGTGTGTGTGCGTGTGTGTGTGTGTGGGGGTACCAAAATTACATGCATTTTGCTTTCACGTACCTGTCCAGAATTTTTGACATGAAAAGTTGGCAACCCTAGCACCTGAACCACTTTGGTTTTGTCAAGGGTAGATCTTGCTTATTAAACCTAGTGGACTTCTTTGATAATGTCACCAAAGCCCTGAATAAGGGAAAAACAGTTCATATCACCCTATCGTGATTTAGGATATGTACCCATTCAGGTATCATAGAGAAACTCTCCCATCTGGGGATTAACCAATACATTACTAGATGGGTAGCCAACCTGCTCATCAACAGAACATGCACTATCAAAGTTCAGGAGTCCACCTCCACCAGTACGCCAGTTACCAGTGGAGTAACACAAGGATCTGTGCTGGTCCCTCTACTGTTTGGAAACTATTTCTCTGACGTCCAAGTGATGGTAGATGGCCTGTAGCTTACCAATTTGCAGATGGCTGTAAACTCTGAAACATATTACAGAAAGTGCTGACAGACAAATGATTGGTGCCAAAATCACAGTCTGAATCTCAACACAAAAAAAATGCCTCATTGTCCCCTTTGCCAAAGAAGTAGCCCCTGTTAATTATGCTCAAACTCAAGGGTGTGAGATTTGTGAACACAGGTTGATAGCAATCTAAACTTCAAATGCCATGTGTCCATAGTGGTAAAAGCATTCAACATTGTGCACCTCATAAATAAGGGTATAGCATCCAAAACCAGGGAGGTCATAGCTTCACTGTACTCTACCCTTATCAGACCAATAATTGAGTACAATGCTCCCTTCTGTATGTACCTCACCAGACACCTGCAGAAACTGGAGAGACCATAGAGGTTTCTGACCAAGAGAACTTAGGGCCTTCAAAACATGGTATATATGGAAAGACTGAAAGCCCTGTCACTGTACACAATATTATATAGGCTGTTGAAAGGCAAATGGTGCCTGGCTTACAGGTCAGTCTTGGACTCTGCCCTAACAGAAACGGTGGACATCTGCAAATCAAATGAGACAAGAATAACTTGCTCAACCCAGCCTGTGACATAAATCGAACATGCTGGAGACACAAATTTATTTGCCAACAATTGCCACTCCTCTGGAATAGGCTTCCACTCCATCTAAAGCAGAGCTCCTCAATGACCTTATTGAAGTGCAACCTTGACAATTGAATGGGTAACCATAAATTCACCCCAGAGGTGGCACCTGTGTCTCTCATGGACAAGAGCAGTCATCGCTGATCACAAAATCTCTCTGCTAAAAATGACCATCTAACTATAGTCAATAAGAGAACTTGAGGTTTTACACAGCTAGGGCCATTACCCTAGTAACATCTTATGAACCTATGCAGGCCTCTCAACATCTTTTCTCCAACATCCAGTACTGATGTCATTCACTATAAGTTGTCCTGCAGCCTTACAAGAAGCAAAGTTGTGCTGTGGTGTTTGTGTAAAGTACTCAGCTCTGTAGAGTGTGTACTTAGGTAGGGGGTTTTGTTCTCATTGCAGTCAATTGTGTACATGTCTGTTTGTCTATCTAGCCAGATGATCATAAGTCTGTATCCTACAATTAACACTCTAATCTCATGGATTGACAGTATTTTGACACTTGCATGTGCCTACACATCCGTTTCATACAGTCATCCCAACATTTTCTCTCCAGCATCCACTGCTGATGTCATCCACTATAAATCGTTCTGCAGTGTTGTAAGTGTCAGACATGTGCTGTGAAACTTGCATAAAGTACTGAGATCTGTAGTCTGTGTACCTTAGATAGGCAAGATGTTCTGTTCTCATTGCAGTCAGCTATGGGTGAATGTGTGTCTATCTAACCAGAAGAGCATAAGTAAGAATCCTACTTTTACCACTCCAATCCCATTAATTGACTGTATTTTGAGACTTGCACATGCTCACACATTCATTTCATGCAGGCTTCCCAACATCTTCTCTCCAACATCCACTGCTGATTTCATCTAATGCAATTTGTTCTGCAGCCTTGCAAAATTCAGACTTGTGTTGTGGTACTTGCCTTAAATACAGAATCCTGTACTCTTTGTACTTAGATAGGTAAGGGTTCTGTTCTCACTGCAGTCAACTGAGGTGTATGTCTGTGTTTGTGTAGCTGCTTGACATTAGAAAGAGCATTTTACACCAGCATGTGGGACACTGCTATTACCATATTCTTCTCATCAGACACTGCTGATGTCATCAGCTATAAAGTGTTGTCTGAGACACTCCAAGTCAGACTTGAGCTGTGGTACTTGCCTTAAATACAGATTCTGTAGTCTGTGTACTTAGACAGGTAGGGGTTCTGGGAAGGGGGGATGTGTGTGTTTGTGCAGTTGCTTGACATTAGAGAGACCCTTTCCACCAGCATGTGGGACACTGCTTTTACCATATTCTTGTGTTGTTTTGCTTGCATAAATTACTTCCAAAGACATGTGTCTGAAGCATTTCTTCCAGCCCTCTGCTGAAAATAGGCTCTGTCCCAGTCTGACTTTCCTGGTAAACAAATGTTAATAAGTAAAAATAAATACATATTTTATTCACCAGACACTGCTGATGTCATCAGCTATAAAGTGCAGTGGCACTTACCTTAAATACAGAATTTTGTAGTTTGCATACTTACATAGGTAGGGGTTCTGTTCTCACTGTAGTCAACTGGGCCAGGTGTGTGTTTGTGGAGTTGCTTGACATTAAGGAGAGCCTTTTATGCCAGAATGTCGGACACTGATATTACCATATTCTCCTCACCTGACACTGCTGATGTTATTAGCTATAAAGTGTTGTCTGAGACGCTCCAAGTCAGACTTGAGCTATGGAACTTGCCTTGAATGCAGACTTATGTAGTCTGTGTACTTAGATAGGAGTTCTGATTTCACTGCAGTCAACTAGGTGTGTCTGTGTGTGTGTGAAGTTGCTTGACATTAAGGAGAGCCTTTTATACCAGCATGTAGGGCACTGATATTACCATATTCTCCTCACCAGACACTGGTGATGTCATCTCCTATATCTGATTTGTGAATGTACACTATTCCCACTAGGGCAGGATCAGAGACTGGCCTGGAGGTCAGGCAGAAGTCATCTCATTCTATATGTTACAGATTACAGTGACATGGCTTTCTGTCTATCCACATATGCCATGGCATTGTTTGTAGGCCCTGAGTTTTCATGGTGGAAAAACCCTGTGTTCTGTCCATTTGCTGCATGTGTCTGGTGAGGTACATACAAAAGGGAGCATTATACTCCATTAGTGTTCTGATGAGGTTCAAGTACAGTGCTGTTATATAATCCTCAGATCTGAATATGATGGCATGACTTGTGATGTGCACAACATCGGCTTTCATTGCCACTGTGGGCACTTGATGGTCGAAGTTCAGATTGCTATCTATTTGTGTTCCCAGCTCTTCCATCACTGCATTTCAGCATAGCAGGAGTGTTGTCAATGCTGCAATTAGCAGGGAATTCCACTCTGCAGAAGGACAAAATAAAGACACATTTTTGCATTTATTTGTAGACTGTGTGTCTTTGTCACCAATCATTTGTTTGTGTTTCTCCTCCTGTAGTATGTTATCATTATTGGTGGACTGAATGATTTCACCCAATATGCAAGAATTAGTAAATGTGGTAAGCCAAAGACTGTATACCTTACCCTGAACTATTGTAAAGGCCAAACACAGATCCTTGGGGTATGCCAATGGGGACAGCTCTACTGGTTCAGGTTGATTCACCAATGTTCACAGTATGTGTCCTGTTGGCGAGATAATCGGTTACCCATCTAGTGATGTAAGGGTTAATCCCTAGCTGGAAGGGTTTCTGAATGATACCTGCATGGGACATTGTGTCCAAACCCTAGGCCAGATCAAGTTAGGCAGTATACACTGTCTTACCTTCATCCATGCCTATCACACAAAATCAATGAGCTGTGACAACCAGATCACCATTAGTGTGACTCAGCACATACACCTTCCTGACACAGTTGAATACCCACTTCAACACACCATCTAAACAGACAATGTTCCTGTAGAAGGGTGTACATCAACATGCATCCATCTGAACTGTGGGGGGGGGGGGGCAGCACCCAATGCATGCATGTATAGATACATCCTGACTCTCCTCATCTGTGAGGTAGACCAACATGTCATTGACTTTTACTAAATGTACACTAATAATATCCTGGCTCTGTGCAAAAGACCTGTGTAAATTGTTTATGCTACATCATGTCTGTTACATCTGTTAGATGTCCTCAAAGAGGTCATCAAGGGCATGCATGACGACAACACTATCATTCTTTTAAACTTGACAAGCACAAGGCATTTGACATGAATCCACAGTGAGGTATTTATTGAACACTGTCTGATGTGACCATAAACACCTAGATCAACAAGTGGAGAGAACACTGTATCACATACAGGATATCTAATTATGTTGAAATGTGTGACGTGACCTATATCTCACATCCAGTGATTAGGTTTATACATCAAGGATGTCTGCTAGGCCCTTTCCTTTCCATTATTTAAGTCACAGATGTCATGAATTACATACACATCTTGTGTTCACACAGGTGTCTGAAGGACTACAGATTTTGGGCAATCATTGACTCCAGCTGTGATATTAGTATAATACAGGCAGTATCAACACACATAAAGATATCTGCCTCAGCCATGGCAACACCTGCAGTGAAACAAAAACATGAGGGATGTATTACATAAGGAAAACAACAACTAAAAGACAATGTAGACATCGCACCCTATAATCAGACCACTGGGTATGTGATGTGTGTTATGGGGTAGAAGATATGTGGAATGTCCACCAGAATGTGGCCACAGTGCTGACTACTCCCTTGTAAGTAACACAAATAAGTATAATAAGGACATCCACATCACAGGCTATAATACCTCCATAGTTCACAGTCTTCATCACACCAATAACTGAACACAATGCATCCTTCATGTACTTCCCCACACATCTTCCAGTTATATATAACTGAAGTGTACCACCTTTGTAACAGTGACCTGTCACACATCTTATTGGCCATACCTAGGTATTCATTTTGTGGCATAAAGATTACTGTCTGATGGTGCGGAACCCCCATCAAGGTGTTATACCTGATGCAGTGTGATACCTGTTCTGGTGATGCACACAGTACATACATACCTATTTGACAATATTGATGGCATGGGTAACATCTGTGACGGTGTGGATTGTACCATAAATATATGTCATGCACACCAGACAACTAGCCTGTATTGATCATAATGTCACATACATATATAGTGTCCTTCTTAACACCTCCAGCTGATGTTACAGTGTCAGGACAGTGTGCATGATTACCCTCATAGAGTGTGGACATGTCATAATAGATGTACAAGTGTGTTTGTGCAGAACCATCTCTGATCACTTTAAACCACATATGTTATATCAGAGACATGGGATTACTGGTGGTATTATTCTGATATTGTCCATGATTGTGCATGCTTCTTTTACTGTTGTCCGTGAGCCTTTACCTGTGTCCCACTTTCAGGAAACCTCTGCTGAGAGTACATTCATATTCAGGCAAATCAGTTTGCAGAGCTTCACAATGTGCACCCTACTCCAATTGCAGATGACATCCCTGATAGATATCCTCTGCATTGTTCATGTCAGGATGCATATCTTACACAGACATTCTTTTTGTTATGTCACCTTGTATGACAGTCACATGATATGCATTTTCACTGTGCAGTTCCTACTGTACCATACTGATATGTCATTGGTGTTGCTGCTACAGTTGTCTTCCACTGACATGCCCTCATCTGCTGTACATTAGGTTGTTTCACCTGTTCTCTTTTCGTGTTCATATGTGCAATTCATCTGTATGTCCCTATTCAATACAAACATTTCCCCTGAGAGTTTATTTTACATGGCAGTCCATGTACCCTTACAGATCATTTACACAACTTTGGTACAGAATGCCTGGAATAGGATTTCACAATACTCTGGACCAGATACATAACTATGATATCTCTTGACTATCCAGATTTTCACCGAATGTCCATATTTTTGCCTTATATGTTTTGGTCTGTTTCTTATAAAATTTGTGGTCTTCTACCATATCACTGTGATGATCTCAGGATTGAAATCACTAAATAATTACATAAATTTGAGTTTCAGACTTCAAATCCTCCAGCATATGTATCTTAACACAAGCCTTGTTATTCTACACATTTCTGTTTAAAAGAACAAATATGTAAAATCTGTCCATATTTCTGGGTCTCTGTCCCCCCATTATGTTGGGCTTTGTCCAGATTTCTTTGCAGTAAGAGGTTGAGATATGATATGTTAAGCTTTGGTGGTCATTGTGGCATTCCACACTAACCCACTAACCTTCTGTGCTCTGATGTAAACAGGTTTGCTATCTTTGTTCTTTACATGGTTTCCTGGCTGGCAATACTGTTGCTAGCCATGAACTGCAGTTGTTTGCATTTAAATGTGAGGGTCAGCATGAATATGTAATTAGTGATGCTACTCACCACGTATCACCACGCACACATGTAAACTCCATGTAGGCTTTGTATTAAAATTCAAGAGTAATTAGACATCAGTGACTCAGCAATTACTATGACCAATGACTGGTTCACACTCTGGTATTTTGGAGCATTTAGCACTGAACTATAATGAATCTTTTTTGAAGTGATTATCCAAGCACCATGTACAGGTTACTGGGTATGAGATCAAGAAGAGTAACATGATTAAACCAAGTGTGTTATTTTATTTTTTACTATACATGTTTAAACCTTAAGTATCAAATAATCATCTATATTTCATAAAATCACATTACAACATACATGCTATTTATAATGTACTTCATTGAAGTTCTGTGTATATGGGATTCTGATGGCACCCACATACACATTATTTATTGGTATCGACTCTAGCATGTAAAATGCAACATCTAGTGACTGCCATAAAACCTGTGTGCAACTAAACATGTCTGAATGGCTGGGCATGAATCGTTGCTTAACCACAGTCTCTGGACTGGCATTGTCCTGATAGAGTGGACGACAGCAACAGTCATCCCTCTGCATAACATGGGACCTGTAAGTTTTCTAGTCTTATATGTAAGACCATGTAATTAATAATCATGGACCTAATAAATAATGACATAGGAAACCTACAAACACTGGACCCAACCAAATTCTGCTTTGTCAAGGGCAGGTCATGCCTACTGAAGCTGTTGGATTCCTTTGAAAAAGTCTCTAAGGCCATGGATGAGGGTAAAACAGTACATATGGCCTACCTTGATCTGGCCAAGGCATTTGACTAGGCATAAATCCCTACATTACCAGATAGATAATGAACTGGCTCATGGACAGGACACATGTGGTTAAAGTAGGTGAATTCAGATCCAGCAAGAGGGAATTTACTAATGGTATGTCACAGGGCTCAGTGCTGGGATCACTCCTGTTTGGAATATAGTTCTCTGAAGTCAAAGCTAATGTGGAGTTTGCCGAAAACTGCACGTCTGAGACAATCACTGAATCCCCCAATGATGTAGATATCTACAGGAGAGTCTAGATCAGGGAAATGATTGGTGCCAGAACCATGGCCTAAAACTAAATGTGAAAAAAATGCATTATCATCCCTTGGGAAGTCAAATACCCATGCAAGTTACAGCATCAATAGCACATCCCTAAGAGTAGACTCAGAGGTGAGAGGTCTAGTTATACAGATAGATACTAGCCTGAACTTTGACTGCCATGTGCCCACAGTGAAGAGGGAGGACAATGTGCCATTTGGAATGTACTTGACTAGGCACTTACAGCAGCTAGGGTGATATCAGAGATTCCTCACAAAGAAAATACAGGGTGTAAAATACATGTCCTATGCGGATGGACCAAAAGGCCTTTCCCTTTATTCTATCTCTTACTGACTATTAAGGAGTGACCTATGCCTGACATATAAGGCAATGACAAATTCAGCCCTAATGGAGCTGCTACACATCTGTAAGTCAAACAATATGAGGGTCACCCAATCTAGGGATCTAAACTGAGTTAGCGACTTAATCAAAACATGCTGGAAAGACAGATATGTGTCTCAGAGATTGATCTTTCTTTGGAGCAGGCTTCCTATTCACATTATGTAGAGTACTTCCCTGGCCCCTCTTCAAATACAATTTGGATCAATGGATGGGGAATTGCAAGTTCACACCAGGGGTATTACCAATGCCCGTTATGGAGAAGAGCAATCTGTAAGATACTCAAAGCATAAGCACATATCCATGCCATCATCTTGCCCCTAGAGGCCATATATTGGGTAAAATCAGGTTATAGTGTCTAGGCTTGTAAGGGCTCTTAATCCATTAACCTAGTAATTTCCTTTGAACCTATGAGTGTAGAGTCATTCATTTTTTCAGAAATGAAGGACTTTTCTGGGTTAAACTTATGTTAGATATATTTATGGTTATGGAATTAGTAAAACCATTTCTAATAGAATTCTGGACAAGTTCAAGATCTAACTGCCTAAAACTGTCTAATTCCCTATAACAATACCTCACAAATTAAACTTTTTGTAAAAGTAGTGGTGACTGGTCCCTTTATGCCTATTGATAATCAGTTATACAATACGATTCTGTTCAAAAATAAGGACTGTCTTTTATTAACAGGATATAATCTTCTACTTCTAAATTACACTGAACACAATGAGTCAGATTAATAAACCTTCTGTGACTTGTACATGCTGTGTACACATTGCACTAGGATTTTGCTATTAAAGAAGCACCCTGTACACAGTGATGCAAGGTCCTCCAACATAAAGATGTACAGCACCACAAAAGCTGGTCCCTCGGCTATGCAGAATGCTAATGAAGTGCACTGGGGGTACAGGCATATATTAATTACCCATATGATTTGTCTCCCCATTAAGAAGACATCTACATGACCAAGAACTTTAAGAAAGTCCTTTGCCATTCAAATCAACATAGCCATCCCAAGCACATTGTTGTAGCAAACATCATCAAAAGGTCCAAGTTTTAAAAGCTGGTATTGCATTTGTGGTCCAACCTGAGCACTTTAGTGCTCTGTGTGTGTGGTTTAAACTATAGCAACTGCTTGCTACATTGCAGAAAGCAGTTTGCTACAGTTTAAAAGTAAAAAAAAAAAATCTCATTTTTTAAAGTAAAACCTGAGTGCTATTATGCTCTGTGTAGCAGGGTATAAATTGTAGCAACTGCTTGCTACATTTGTAGCAAGCAGTTTGCTACAGTTTAAAGAAATCATTTTTTTTGTAGTGAAATGTGTTGAAGGAGGGTCTTGGGCAGTGCACAGAAATAGGACCTTAATGGCTGGGCAGGAATAGGAGGGGTTGTGCATCTGACCACCTTGTTAGTGTGGCAGTAGAGGAACATCCATTTGTTTTTTTCTTCACTTGAAGAGCTGAGTGGCTGGTGTGCTGGTTTGTGGTACCTGCACAGGACACTGACTGAGTCAGCTATACTTATCATAAGAGGATCCATGAAGGCAGCTTAAGCCACCACAGTGGAATTCATCAATTCTACTACATGTCAAGATTTTGGGGTTAAATGTTTTCAGTGTAACTAAAGGGAGCATTTATGGTGCCAATGTCCCCTGAGACAAAGTGGAAACAAGCATCAGGTGAGGCAGCAATCAGGAGTAAGACTACAATAGTGGTGGGCTCTCTGGAGACACTGCTGCACCAAACTATCAGACAGGTCTGAACCCTATCCTCATAGAAGGGAAATAAACCATTGCCATGAAGGATAAAGCACTGATCATGGCAATTGCTAAGGCTGCATTCTTTAAAAGAGAGCAGTATTTGCCCATATCGTTCACTCTAATTAGGACATTGAAAAGGATACATTTTCACGCATCACTGGCCAGAGTTTATTTAGACTATGAGGGAGGACAAGGGAACAAACAAGTGGCAGTGTCTGATTTTGATAATGCAGTACTTTGTGTATGTATGAGTTCACTCGGTCAAGCAATGAGGCATGGACATGAAGAAGACAGTATGGAAGAGGCCCAGCCTATGCTTATACTTACAACAAGCTGGTGATGTGGTTATTTTATGCTACTAGGTAACTTGAAGCAGTGGCTCTGTCTCCTTCGGAGATAGAGAAAGTGGCAAATTTTCTCTTCAAAATTTTCAGCAGGGCAGGTTTAGAAGAGAAACACTAACAGACACAGGTGCAAATTTCATGGCCGACCTGATAGCTTGTTTGGAGAAGTGGTTTGAGTAAAGCATTTAAAGACTACCCCCTGCCATTTACAGTCCAGAAGTGTGGAGAGGAGGATTAACACTATACTAAAGACCATGCGGAGAGTGTCCATAAACCAATTCAAGTGTGAGTAGAACTGTTACCTATCCCATCTTATCTTTCTATACCGAGAGGCACCCTAAGAATGTGCAGAAATTTCACTCTTTATTTGCTGTATGGTCACAGGGTGAGGGAACCCCAATTCACTAAGTGCAACGTATCCTCAAGCGCATGCAGGAAATATAAACTGTGGTTCGGGGTTATGGGCCTACACCCCCCACCATACATCAATCATGGACTTCACCCTGAATACTCTATTTGATTTCGGTCAACCATTTCACATCTATGTAAACATTCCTTAATGATCCAGCAGTTACCCATTCCCTTTATATGTCCATTCCCCTCCCTATCAAATACGCTAATGATAAATTAATCCCAGTAGCCCAATACATAATATTTCTATTCTGATGCCTAATGGCCCCTATCATCAAAGAAACATGCAGTGGTAGTCCAGTGTGTGTATATCAGATTCCATCCCTTACCATGCCACCCCACCCCATGTCCTTCTTCTCTTATCAGTCAGAACAAATGTACCTTAATGATTCAGTGGTCACTTACCACTCCAAAGAGAATGATTTTCTTCTTAAATAATAAAATAATTGGCATTTGTGTAGTGGCACTTTGGCTGTCTGCCTTGTTTGAGCATAAAGTGGACAAAGTTTAAATCTCGGTTTTAGACTCCTGAATTGCTTCTATTTTTTTAAGTCATGGATGGCATGGTTTTATCTGCATGCAGACAGTGATTCATTGTGTGGGATATTTTCTCTTTTCACTGTGGTTATGTGGCTCTGGAGTTATTATATATAAAGATTGAGATGAGGGGGTACTGTGGGGTGGTCCTCTGAAAAAAGATATGTCTATTGTTTTTCCTGCAGCTATCATCATTCTGAAGCTTTGACCATTTTGGTTTGCCCTTCTTAAGGTTCAGATGATTTAATTTCAATGAACCATAGGGGAGATGGATGGGTATCTATACCCCAATCTATCCTCCAGTGTTATCTAATTTCTCATTCAGTCAAAATAAATATGTCCTGGCAACACTCTTAACATCCATTATAAATGTTGTTGTAATGTTTAAATATAGCCTGTTATAAATTCTTTATCAAAGATAAAAGTATTATTAAGTAACATAAGCATTTTTACATACTGGTAGACATGTAACCACATGACAAATGGATTCACATTATTCACTGATAGTTTCTGCAGAAATCCTGGTCTCACAATTCACTTCTAGTTGGCCCTACCCACTCAGTTCACCCTGTGGGCTCACTCGACTCCCCTCCCAGCCCCCATTCCCCACCCACCCCCACTACTTCTACATTTATACCTATTATACCACTCCCACTACCTTCTTCAGCCTATCACACAGATCCCTACACACTTGCCCCACCCCCTCTAAACCCTTCTATCCACTCCACAACTTTCTTAACCCATCATTTCCAACTCCACCTACTCCTGTAATCCACCCAATCTCTCCACACTCATCTACTCCTTCTCTCCCACTCCCCTCCTATATCACTCCCTAAAACCATAAATTCCCTCTCTACATACAACCCCCTCCTTCCTGCTCAACACCAAGCACTCCATTACATACCTCAACCTTCTCTGTACTAACAACTTAACACAACTCTCTTCCAGCCCACACTACCATAGCCATGCACATCAGCCTTGCAACCTTTCTACTGTATACCCTCCTTCCTCTCTCCTTCTTCCTGCTACTCAACCTAACCTATCTGCCTAACTTCCACTATTCCCCTCCCCTACACACTACTTTTCTATACCCCTCAAAAGAACCCTGCTTTACTTCTCACATCTTCCAAATCAACAACTCTCTCCTCTTCAACTTCAAGATTATCAACTACCCAACTTTCCACCCCATCCATCACAATCCCTATACCTCATGCATGCCTTCTTTCAATCCCACTATTGCCTCCAAACTTTGTAACCACATCTTCAAACTCATGTCTATCCTCCTCTCATGTGACATTCATCCTAACCCGGTCCTACATCAAACCAATACTCATATCAACCTCGTACCCCTACTCACACTTCTTAAATCACTTCTTCTCACAACAATTAATGCCCAAAGCCTGTGTAACTGTTAGGAAAATGTATAACTGCAATGCAATATGTAGGCTTAGTGTATTAAAATGTATAACTGCAATATGCAGGTTTTGTGTATTAAGGGTTAAAAGGAGTTAATACATTTATTCTGCTTATTCTGTGTGAAAATATGCAGCTGGTAGAAGCTCTGAAAAGAGGACAACGGATGTCTGTAAATCCACCATGGTCAGCAGAAAGTGTATTGAGGCCAGGACTGTACCTTGAATGTATCATATCAGAACTAGAGAAAGAATTGTGAGAAACTAACAGAAGCTGAAACAAACTCAAGGCCAGGTTGTTTTTTCTCAAAAAACATGTTTTTGCAAGACAGCAATTATTTGACCATGTCAGCAGCAAATCTAATAATAGCATTTTTCTGTGAACTTGTAGAAAACTGTATAAAAACTGTAGGCTGAACTATGGAAAATCAGACAAACCTTGTACCTACATGCTTTGTCTCCTTGCTGCAAGTAATAAAGGGTGCCTTGCTTGAACCGAACATGCATTGATCTTTGTGTTTTCCTTTACAGATTGGTCCTTCGGACCGGAAACCCTCTCTTCACCTCGGATCAGACGGCCAGGTGGCTGAAACCGTATGGGGAAGAAACCAAATCAGTTCTTCTTATATGTAAAGTCCTCCAACTGAATTGTCATCAAAAGAGGCCAGCCACTTTCTGATCTGTGACTGGATTTTTGCGAATCGGCGATCAATCACATGGGCTCAGGTAAGGTGAATCTACTTTTTTTTTCTGTTTTAGGATCAGGGACTAGATGTGTATTGTTTTTTGTCAGATTGTATTTTTCTTACAGTCAGGGATAAGAAAGATACTGTTTTGTCATAGATCAGGAGAAACAGAATAAGTAGACTTTAGGTAGTCATTCTGAAGAGACTATAACAAAATCCGTGGTACACGTTAAAACTTGAGAATCAAGGTGAATACTTTTCAAAATGGGTTATTAAATACGAATTTGACGGAAAATTGGAAAAATCCTCACTCATCCAACTTATTAAACAACTTAAAACTGATTCTAAAGGTCAAGTAAAAAAGCAACGACAGTTAGGAATTCCCCAGGCACACAGGTGGCTGGAGGAAGTAAACCGTAGGGACCAAAAGAACAAGGATTCAAAAACAATGTTTTTAGATAGGGAGGATAACAACCTAGTAATAGCAAAAGCACCTCTGCCTCCCCCTCCCTTACCAGAATATGAAGTGAGTAGACAGGTAGATCCACCTCCACTATATCCTGTGGTCACTGAGGATAGGGACGCTATAAAACTAAAACTAGCTAAAATAAGGGATCCCATTGAAACTAGGTCCCGAACAAAATCAGGTAATCGGGAGTCATGGCAGAAATTTAAAGACACACAACCTGTGGGAGAAGAAGAAGAGGAAATAGGTCCACTCATAGAAGTACCGAACCCTCAGGCTGGGCAGGATAATCAGGATCCAACCATCTTAGTATACAGACCCTGGACTCCGGAAGATATCGGGAAAGCTACAGAAGGGATTCCCCATCCAAAAATTCATTTTAGAAAATTCTCAGACGATTTACAAGGAATGAGGCTAAATTATCATTTAAACAGGGAAGAAATAGAAAGGGTAGTTTGACAAATTGTAGGGCCAGACTGGTACATAATTTGTGGCAATTGGAATCCTCATGATGCTGAACAAAAGCCCCTTCCTCATAGCAGTGCAGATTTAGACGCTAGAGTAAAAGGACTTACAGACCACTTCTCTGAAAAATGGAAACCTAGGGCAGACTGGATGTGCATTAATCAATGCATCCAACAGGAGGGTGAGACAGTTGACCAATATTTCGCTAGGCTACTGGAATGTTTTAATAACCACTGTGGGATGCAGATCCCTGAAGACCAAAAACAAGATTCCCCATATGAACAGCAGTTGAAAAATGCATTTTTGAAAGGCAGTAGTGCACCTATAAGCAGTTTCATTACAAAACACATGGTTGATCATAGAACTAGCAGGCTACAATCACTACTCAAATATGCTAGGCATGCTGAAAGGCATTTCAATAGCAAAAAGAAAAAGAAGGCTCAAGTATTTTCTGTAGAGGATGGAGCGGAAGTTTATGTAGTACACCCCGGAAAGAAGGGCAGGAAAAATGCACAGGGAGGTAGGCAGTCTGATCAACGATCAGAAGACTTTGAAGGATGGAAGAAAAAGGGTGAATGTTTCAAATGTGGTAAAAAGGGACATTTGGCAAGAGATTGCAAGAAAAATAAGAAAGCAACCACAGAAGACAGGGAGGGTGAAGACTGACTATATGATAGTCAGGAATCATTAGAAGCGGCTAGTGCAGAAAGGACAAATGAGAATGTGAAAAGGGAAATAGAGGAAGTACAGGGAATTGATGATAGTGAAGGAGAAAATAAAGTACTAGACTTGGCTTTATTGAGTTTGGAGCTCTACTTAGCAGATTCTAAACCAGAAGTTATACTTTCAGTGGAAGGCAGGGAAGTCAAATTTTTGTGCCACTCAGGGGCATCACGAACCCTGATACACCCCTCCAAATTGCCAGGAAACTCAGAATCATCCGACTATATATTAGTCAAAGCAGCTAATGGGCAGCTATATCAGGAGCCCCTCTCCCGCAATATTACAATAACTGATCCTGTTTCGGGATTAACACAGAAAAGTAAGATTGTAGTTTCTGCAAAGTGCTCAGTGAATCTCTTGGGCAGGGATCTCATGCAGTTATTTGGTATAGCAGTAGTCCCAACCATGCAGGGAATGGAAGCACAGCGACAAACTGACACCTTTATGGTGCAATCGGGGGGTGAAATATTTTATTGGTATAGTCAGGACTTGGTCACAACTGGTCCGGGGACTGTGACCAAGGAGCTGATGAACGTAGCCATCAGTAAGTTTCCCTCCCTCGACATTGATAAACAACACCTGTTACATTGTACCCTATATTTTTGTAATACACTAGGACCCGATAAGGAATATGAAGAAAAATTATTTAAGAACCATACAAATAGATTGGTACTGCGTAACCTGTACTGGGACACAGAAGGGAATAGTGTAGTCAGCTGTTCGCTGCCTCATGAATTTTTAACACTTTATAAATCTAATCGATTACCACGTGTTAGCCTGAACAAGAATAAAAATATACAGTGGGAAGACCTAGGGGAGAAAGCCACAAAATGGGAGAAACAAACAGAACTGGAACTGTCAGGACAGGGAATACAAGTACAAAAATTGAATTGGGTGACACAGACCAACCCAGGTGTGCACCTGCATTCTCTCAATGATAGCTGATGGACACTCCTACTGAAGGAGGAAGAAAATGCCTTGCGAGATGTACCAGAGACTCTCTGGTCAACAGGGAAATCAGATGTAGGACTTATCAGTACAGCAGGGCCAGTTAATATCACACCGAAATCAGCATTTAGACCACAGAAAAGGCAATACCCCTTAAGGAAAGATGCAGAGGCAGGGATAAAACCTATCATAGCAGCATTACTTAAGGGATGGGGTACTAGTGGAATCTTCTGATTCTCTGTGTAATACACCTTTATTTCCAGTTAAAAAAGCCAGTGGAGAATGGCGTATGGTCCAAGATTTGCAAGCTGTGAATGATGCAGTAATACCAAGAGCACCCATAGTGCCAGATCCACACACTCTGTTAAATGACTTAAAACCTCAACAAAAGTATTTCTCTTTGGTGGATATTAGTAATGCATTCTTTTCAATACTGATACACCCAGATAGCCAGTATTGGTTTGCATTCACATTTCAGGGAAAAAGATACACATATACGCGACTACCACAGGGATATTGTGAGAGCCCTACGATATTCTCACAGGAAATGTCAAGTAACTTGGCAAGGTTTAATCCACCGAAGGGTAGTCAGATTTTACTTTATGTTGATGACATTTTGTTAGCAGCCCCCACCCTGCATGATTGTAGGGAAGATACAGTAGCACTTCTACGATTTTTAGCCACTGACGGACATAAAGTAAACAAAGACAAACTGCAGCTCTGGAAAAAACAGGTGAAGTACCTAGGATATGTGATATCCAAGGAAGGTAGAACATTAGATGAGGACAGAAAAGTGACAATCTTGTAGGCACCAAAGCCTACCACCAAGAAGGAAATGATGTCCTTCTTGGGAACGACTAATTTTTGTCGAAGCTGGATTTCAAACTATGCCTTGGAATCTGCACCCTTAACTGACCTTATATATAAGACACCCATGGCAGCACAAGATTTGTTACAATGGACATCAGAAGCAGAATTGGCTTTTGTAAACTAAAACAATTAATAGCATCCTCTCTAGTTCTGGGATTACCAAATTATCATAAATGTTTTTTTCCAGACTGTAGATTGCAAGCAGGGTTATATGACATCAGTACTAACACAACAACATGGGGATAAGCAACGTCCCATTGCTTACTATTCATCACAGCTGGACCCAGTGGCACGGTCACTCCCCCACTGTGTCCAGGCAGTTGTTGCAGCTGCAATGCCGGTACAGGCATCAGCTTCAGTAGTTTTGTTCCACCCCGTCACTTTGAGGGTACCCCATGCAGTCGCAATTATCTTGTTGCAAGAAAAGGTGGCATTTATTTCCCCTGCTAGGCATCTCTCCTGCATGACTATATTATTGAGCCAACCTCATATGACAATTGAATGATGCATGACTTTGAACTCTTCTACTCTGCTACCAACCCCTGCAGACTGCACACTGCACCGCTGCCTGCAGGTAATTGAGCAAAAGACACTACCTAAAAAAGATCTCACAGATGTCCCCTTGGATAATGCTGAGGTGATATACTACGTAGATGGCTCGTGCAAAAGGGGCTCTGCAGGACAGAACCTAGTAGGATATGCAGTAGTCTCTGATACTGAAGTTATAGAAGCAAAATCTTTACCGTACCATTTATCTGCACAGGCAGCAGAATTGATTGCCCTGACATGGGCATGTACTTTAGCGAAGGGTAAATGTGTAAACATTTTTTTTGATAGCCAGTACGCTTTCTCCACTGTACATGTATTTGCACAACAGTGGAAAAACCGGGTAATGATAACATCTACTGGCAAACCTATAAATCATGCGCAGTTTATTTTAGATCTTTTAGAATCTATTCAGTTACCTCAGAAGGTGGCCATTTGCAAATGTGCAGCTCACACCAAGCAACAAGATAGGATTTCAAAAGGTAATGTAAGAGCTGATACAGCTGCAAAACAAGCAGCTACAGAGGTATTTCTTTTAAATGAGGAATTACAACCCTCTGAAATTTTGAATCTGGATATGTTAAAAACAATGCAGACACTTACTACGCAAGCTGAAAAACAGCGATGGATAAAACGAGGAGCAGTCCTCGAAAATGGGCTATACATCTCTAAGGAAGGGAAACCAATACTGCCCTCTAATTTGTTCCGTTATGCGGCATTGTTGAGCCATGGGCAGTACCATGTCTCAACAGGGGGGATGATACAGCTGGTGAACCAAGTGTTCACAACATACGGATTTATAAACTATTCTAAAAAAATTTGTTTAATGTGTCAGATTTGTAACAAACACCATGCACAGGGGGCATTAAAGCCCAAGCAAGGGAGTTTTCCCACACCACCATATCTGTTTCACACTATCTGTATGGATTTCATAGAATTGAACAAATGTGAGAATGAAAAGTATTGCCTTGTCATTATAGATATGTTTTCCAGATGGGTGGAAGCCTTTCCAACCAAAAACCCAGATGCAGCTACAGTGGCAAAAGTACTTGTTAAGGAAATTATTCCTAGGTTCGGCATTCTGGAGAGAATCTATAGTGACAATGGTATGCACTTTGTAAATCAAACCATACAACAGCTGAGTACGTTTTTTGGTATTTCTTTAAAAAATCATTGTGCATATCATCCACAGTCTGCGGGGCTGGTTGAAAGATATAATGGTATACTGAAAAGCAAACTGAGGAAATTGATAGCTGAGTCAGGGAAAACCTGGCTGTACTGTTTACCCCTGGTACTGTTGAACATGAGAACCGTCCCTACATCAAAAGGACTGACTCCTTTCGAGAAGCTGTATGGGAGGGCTTATTACACACCCCAGTGGAAACCTCTCATGTCATCAGACCAGGAAGCTGATTTTACGTTAGCTGAATATATGAAAAAGTTGTCGAGTTCTAAACATCTGTTGCAGTTTAATTCTGTTTCAGGTCAAAAACAAACCGAAACATCGGAAGTGGCAGTGACGCCAGGAGACTGGGTGTGGATTAAAATCGTGAAGTGAAATAACTGGGCATTGCCAAAGTGGGAAGGTCCTTACCAGGTGCTTCTTTCAACACCTACTGCAGTCAAAATAGCAGAGTGAGCTTCATGGATACATCTGACGCACTGCAAGTTGGTGAAGAACTTCAAGCTGGACAAAGACCTTACCTCTCCATCGGCACCCTAAGCACAAAAGTCTGGCTACAAAGGGGGGTCAGATCAATAGGAACTGATCCGTCTCAAACCCAGTGAAGCAATCATCGGTGCTAAAGTCCTATAGGGCAGAGAGTAAGATCACGTGTCCTAGGCGAAGATGACAGAAGCAAGAAAGATCCAAATGCATCTGTTTGGAAGAGCCGGAGAAAACAGGACTGTAGAACAACCATTTCCACAGAAATATTGCATGATCATCCTGTTGACTGTATTGGTAACAATAATCTTTTTATTGTGGCCATTTCTCTTCTCAGCCACACAAGTAGAACGAAGTAAACGTGCAAAGTGGCACCCAAATTTCAATACTTATCAGGCTATTAAGCACGCTTATGCAGACACCCTGGTCTGTGCAGCTATTCCTACTGCACATAGAGGAATACCCTTAATACAGATTCCCTTAAATATGAATCAAACCTGGCAAGCACTATTGAAGGATGCAATGAATGTGACATCGATTAAAAGAGTGACCCTATTTTTACCCAAGGCAAAAAGAGGAAGAGTATGCTTTCAAAACTACGGAAAAACAGAAGTTGGAAATAACACCTGTAATATGACAGTGATACATCACTGTACCGGGAATTCCTGCATCATGACAAATGAAGGTCAGCAATTACAGGTTGGTAATAGCAATGACTTTACTGAAAGGAAGAAAATGATCGATGAAAATCAAATCGTGTATAGTAAAATGTTCTAGGCTATGACCCAACAAAAGCCCGGTAACTATAAAATCGGCAACATCTCAGTCACAATTCCTGATTGCTACTTCATGTGTGGTGATAGAGCATATAAATGGCTACCAGGCAACTGGTCTGGAAGCTGTTTTCTGGCATATCTGATTCCAGCAATACGACATGTAACGACACTACACCAGGGGAAAATTTGAAATGTTTGAGAAATCAAGAAACCCGCTAATCTGGTGGGACAAGTTGATGCATCCTGGATATATGACCAGGATCTAGCCCATGTGAGTGACAAAGGACTGTCGCACATGGATCTGGGCGATGATGTCATATCTTGGGCGGGCATAATACCAGCATACGGAGCAGTGAAATCAATCTGGGAGCTGAGAAAACTATCCAAACTTCTTGAGACAATGAGTAATGCGACTTTTTCTGCCCTAGAATTGGTGACTGATGAACTCACAGCCATGAGGACAGTGGTGCTTCAAAATCGCATGGCTCTCGACTTCACCCTAGCGGCGAAAGGAGGGTTGTGTGCTTTAATCAAGGAGGAGTGCTGTTCATTTATTCCTGACAACAAACATGAAATAGACAGCCATCTCGAAATAATTCAGCAAGTGTCGGCCATGACCAAACCAGGACCGAATCCATTGACAGACCTTTTCCAAAAATGGTTTGGGGGTTGGGGCAGCATCTTGATGAACATTCTGATTGCCATCTGTGTAGGGGCAGCCTTACTGATGGTGTGTGGATGCTGCTGCATCCCCTGTATAAAAGGACTAGTTGAAAATTTCATAGATGCTTCAATTTCAAAGACTTTATATCAGAATGTTGAGTTAGAGATGCTGATTAAAAGCTGAAGAAATACTTTCACAAGCTTGAACTGAATGACTCTCTAACTGCAAATCCTGAGTGGGAAATGGTTAAGGGAAGAAAAACTGTTTATGCTTGTTTTGAAAGTCGAATAAAGTATTAAAGGGGGAGAAATGTTAGGAAAATGTATAACTGTAATGTAATATGTAGGCTTAGTGTATTAAAATGTATAACTGTAATATGCAGGTTTAGTGTATTAAGGGTTAAAAGGAGTTAATACATTTATTCTGCTTATCCTGCTTATTCTATGTGAAAATATGCAGCTGCTAGAAGCTCTGAAAAGAGAACAATGGATGTCTGTAAATCCACCATGGTCAGCAGAAAGTGTATTGAGGCCAGGACTGTACCTTGAATGCATCATATCAGAACTAGAGAAAGAATTGTGAGAAACTAAGGGAAGCTGAAACAAACTCAAGGCCAGGTTGTTTTTCTCAAAAAACATGTTTTTGCAAGACAGCAATTATTTGACCATGTCAGCAGCAAATCTAATAATAGCATCTTTCTGTGAACTTGTAGAAAACTGTATAAAAACTGTAGGCTACACTATGGAAAATCAGACAAACCTTGTACCTACATGCTTTGTCTCCTTGCTGCAAGTAATAACGGGTGCCTTGCTTGAACCTAATGTGCATTGATCTTTGTGTTTTCCTTTACAGTAACAAACTACCTACCTTCCATGCCTGGCTCTCTCATAACTTTCCTGACATAGTAGCAGTTACAGAAACATGGCTCAAACCTCATCTAAAAGACTCCGAAATCGCCCCTCAATTATAAAATCATTAGAAATGACAGAACCCACAAGACAGGAGGTGGCATAGCTTTACTCTTTTCCTCCTCCCTAACAGTAACAATATATACTAACCCTATACCACAATTCAGTACAGCCGAAATAACCCTAGCCCTCCTAAAAATCAACAACCACAAAAATATAGCCATACTAACCCTATACCAAAATTCAGTACAGCTGAAGTGACCCTAGCCTCCTAAAAATTAACAACCACAAAACTATAGCCATACTAACCCTATACCAAAGCTCAGTACAGCTGAAATAACCCTAGCCCTCCTAAAAATCAACAACCACAAAAATATAGCCATACTAACCCTATACCAAAATTCAGTACAGCCAAAATAACCCTAGCCCTCCTAAAATCAACAACCACAAAAATATAGCGATACTAACCCTATACCAAAATTCAGTACAGCTGAAATAACCCTAGCCCTCCTAAAATTCAACAACCACAAAAATATAGCCATACTAACCCTATACCAAAATTCAGTACAGCCAAAATAACCCTAACCCCTCCTAAAAATCAACAACCATAAAAATATAGTCATACTAACCCTATACCAAATTTCAGTACAGCCAAAATAACCCTAGCCCTCCTAAAAATAAACAACCACAAAAATATAGCCATACTAACCCTATACCAAAATTCAGTACAGCCTAAATAACTCTAGCCCTTCTAAAAATCAACAACCACAAAAATATAGCCATACTTACCCTATACCAAGATTCAGTACAGCCGAAATAACCATAGCCCTCCTAAAAATCAACAACCGCAAAAATATAACCATACTAACCCTATACCAAAATTCAGTACAGCTGAAATAACCCTAGCCATCCCAAAAATCAACAACCACAAAAATATAGCCACACTAACCCTATACGAAAATTCAGTACAGCTGAAATAACCCCAGCCCTCCTAAAAATCAACAACCACAAAAATATAGCCATACTAACCCTATACCAAAATTCAGTACAGCCAAATTGACCCCAGCCCTCCTAAAAATCAACAACCACAAAAATATAGCCATACTAACCCTATACCAAAATTCAGTACAGCCAAAATAACCCTAGTCCTCCTAAAAATCAACAACCACAAAAATATAGCCATAGCCACCCTTTACATCCCTCCTGGAAATAATATTCCCCTTCTAGAAGACATACTTTCCTGGTTCTTTCCTAATATCTCCAATGAAACTATCATTCTAGGAGATATTACCATTAACTGGTCTTCCATTCAATCAAACACCAGCTCCCACGCCATCAACTTATATAATTTCTCCCAAATAGATAATACTCCTACTTGACCTAACAAAAACAACTCTTCAGGAAACATCTTAGACTGGATATTAGTTTCACACCCTAAAAGTATCTCAGACAGTGGCACTTTGCCTGATTCTCTCAGTGACCACATGCCTGCTTTCATTTGTCACATCCCCTCACCTATACACTTACAACATAACTATATATTAACCTGTAATCTCATAGATTTCAACGCAAAATCCTTTTCAGATTATCTAAAACTAATAAACTGGAACCCTCTGAAAACTCTTCCTCTTGATGACACAGTCACTCACTTTATCACTATATTTACCAACCTTCTAAACTCATGTGCCCCTCCCAGAACTAAAAGAGTAAAATCCACTCCCCCATGGCTTTCCAAAGGCACCCTAGCTCTCATGCATACTCGTGACAAAGCATGGAAACTCCACCAAAAACTTAAAACATCCCACCCACTCACTGAATACCAACAACTCTGCAATAAAGTAAAAAAAAAATAATTGTGTCTGACCGCAAATCCTACTACTCTCAACTCCAAACCAACCATAAATTCAATCCAAAAAAGTTCTAGAATATTATCACTAACCTCCTAACTCCTAGCCAAAAAACTAATCCCTGCCCTGACCCCTACTCCACAGACCACTTCATCACCTCCAAATTCAACACCTTCTTCATAGACTCTATTACTAAGCTCACCACATCCTTCCCCCACAACTCTAGTGCTCCATCTACTCCTATTTCCCATAACCCTCCTCCCCTAACACTCTCTCTCCCCACCCCTCTCTCATCTCCTTCAAACCCATCCCACTATCCACTATAAAAAAAAACTCCTTCAAAAACTAAAACCCTGTTCAAATGCCCCTGACAACCTTCCAACTAACTACCTCAAACTAGCTGCTGATGGCATTGCACTCCCTATCTGCATATTAATCATCCAGTCTATACAAGAATCCTACGTACCCCTTCTTTTGAAAAAAGCCTACATCATTCCCTTACATAAAGGAGGCAACAATACAGACACCTCTAACTTCTGCCCCATCACCATCCTCTCCCTAATCTCAAAAATCCATGAAAAAATGTATTCACCTTCAACTCTTACCATGCCTCCTAGACAACCACCTACTTACCCCAACACAACATGGATTTAGACCTGGTCACAGTACCACCACCGCCCTCCTATCCTTTCTTGAAAACTTCAACCACCCCTGCGATTCTGGTAATATTGTCTCTGCTCTCCTCCTAGACCTATCTAAAGCATTTGATACAATATCCCACATTCTTCTTCTTTCTTAGCTCACCCAACTCAATCTCTCTCCCCCTCCTCTCTGAAATGGTTTTCCAGTTATCTCTGTGATAGACAACAACCCATAAAATGGAATAATGCCATCTCACCTTACCTTAACAATCAGTCTGGCATCCCCCAAGGATCTATCCTGGATCCTCTGCTATTCAATATCTTCATAAATGACTTCTTTAAATGTATCCCCTCAGCCAAAGTCGTCCAATATCAAGACGACTCTACCATTATTTGCTCTGCTGACTCCCTGCCTAAACTGGCTCAATTAACACAATCAGCATTTGACAGCACAGAGACTTGGATGCAAAATAACTGCTTAACCCTTAATGCATCCAAAACAAAAATTATGATTTTTACCCCTTCTAAAAACTCCAAAAATAGACACAAACACCTTTTCTATAGTTAGCCGTAATATAACCCCCATCAAAATAGTCTCCCATACTAAACTTCTTGATGTCATTATTAACAAGCAGTTAAAATTCAACTTTCATCTCCAAGCCAAAATTGAAAAAAAAACATAAAAAACTAGGAATGCTTTTCTGGCAAAATCACTTTCTCAAACCATCAACTAAGCTTACCCTCTCTACTACATACCTCCTTCGCTCCCTTTTGTACGGGGCTCCTCTCCTCACCAACCTGCAAGCAACACTCAAAGGCAAACTAACATGCTGCTACAACAAAATTACTAAATTTGCTACTGGCTCTAAATTCCTCTCACACCACTGTTACTCCCTACACTCCCTGAACTGGCTAGAACTCCCTCACTACCTATCTTGCATTCAACTCTCCACTGCCCACAAACTCATTTTCAACCTTCAGACTGCCCCTCCCTCTCCTCCATCCTTACTATGCATCTCCCCACCCGCACCCATAGATCTAACAATCAAAACCTTCTTGCTGTACACAAACCATCACGTAGCCCAGGTCAACTTCTTTTATCCTTCTCCCTTGCACGCAAATGGAATTCACTCCCTCCCCTCACCTGTACTACAGAAAATCTTTCTTCTTTAAAGGCACAGCTGCACTCTTATCTCTCCTCTTCATGGGAATGCTCCTGCTCTCACTCATCCTAAAGCACCACCTTCACTCCTCCTCTTCTCATACTGCCCTACTCTAGCTCAGTTATGATTTCTGCCAGCCACATATGGGGTGGGGGACGAAGGGGGTGTATATGTGTATTTCCTCTTGGAATCTTCTACTGAAGTACTGCTATTGTTTGCATTACCCCCTATCTAACCCTCAATTGCCTGTATCTAAACATACTGTATTATATCCTTATTCCTGTATTTTGTGATACTTCCTGCCTGAACATCAATTGTTTGCATCTAAACATACCGTATTATACCCTTGTATTATCTGTTGCTCACAAACATTTTAAACTATTACTTTATTTAATCTCTGTATGACTACCTGTTATATTTTATTTTTAACGTAAATTTAAATATATACTGTGGAGCTTTTCTCCCCGGGCCTCCATTGAAAAAGGGCTCACCTCGGCCCAATGGACTTTCCCGGTTAACAAACTTCAAATAAATAAAAATAAATAAATAAATACATACATTTTATTTAAATCAACACCTTGTTATGTCTTAATTGTTCTAAAGAAGTTTTGTTTAAAGTATGTAGAGAAGCAAAACTCCTTTCACAACAAAGTGGAAGAAGCTAACCTGCCATATCATGGATAAATGAAAACTGCTTATTTTCTCAACACAATGTAAATAGTTTCCTTGCTTCAAGATACTGGAATCCTATAATTTTTCTTAAGTCGGTTGTTACAATAGATATAACAGCTACAAGAATTTACTGTAAGAGCTTTATTCATTTTGTTTTATTCTTTTACTGTTATCATTTTATTTTCGGTTCAGCATTTGTGAATGAGGAGGGAGGGCGGCCATGGTGAATGAGGAGGGAGGGCGGCCATGGTGGTGCAGCAGTTAGCGTTTTCACCTCACAGCAAGAGGTTCTCTGGTTCAGTCCTTGGCTGGGGTGCCTTCTGTGCGGAGTCTGCATGTCCTCGCTGTGGTTGCGTGGGTTTCCTCCAGGTGCTCCGGGTTCCTCCCACATCCCAAAGACATGCTGTAGGTGGATTGGACACTCTAAATTGGCCCTAGGTATGAGTGTGTGCATCTGTGTGCCTTCTGTGGAAAGTTGGGCGTCGGGCTGGCAACTTGACACCGTAAAAACTCTACTGCCAATCATGAGTGGACAGGTGATCCACTGTGGTGACCCCTAACTGGGAAAAGCTGAAAGAAGAAGATTTGTGAATGAAGAGGGAGGAGAGTGTATTTACCAGTGCTACTGCTAAATACAAAGAATCTGCCAAATACTGAGACCTAGTGCCCAGAATACTGAAATAAAGAAATGAGATAGACAGATAGCTAGATAGATAGATAGATAGATAGATAGATAGATAGATAGACAAACAAGCAAACAAGCAGAAAAACATTGGAGCTATGAGACAGCATGGCCTCCACAATCCTGCCTTCACTGATCTTAACAATAAAATCCAACCCTCCTCACTGATGACATCATCCCAGTAGCAGGATCTGCCCAATTCAGAACCTCACAATTCGGAAGTACTGATTTGAATGGGGGCCTACTGCACCCAGTCAAAATAATGTGATTCAGTAACATTCTGTGTTAATGAACTCCATTACCTAGGTATAGCAAAGCTCCAAAGGGGTCCTGGTGGTGCCACGGAGTCCAGCTGAAGTTTTCGGACAGGGCAACTCCATCGTTATTATGGACTTACTATTGTAGGCATGGACCCTGCCTGTAATACCATCTCTGGCATACAGGTAGACCTGTATGGTCAGGAGACCAGTCAATGCCACAGTTTCATGTGTAATGTAGACTGGTGAATCTAGGCAGGATGGCCCACATGGTCATCATGCTTGCATTCACCATGACTATCAGGAGGGACATGGATGTGGTTCCACTAGCCTACTGTAGAATGCAGTCTTTTTTCAGAAAGGCACTAAAATGAGCTGACCCCTGAGTTCAGAGGGTGGTTCCCACTACTCACTGCTATATATGTGGACTACTCCAGACAGGTACCCTTGAGCTAGGCATTGTAGGTAGTTCGTCTGCCCATTTGGTGCTGTCTACAGTACCATCTCCATTTACAGATGGAGCTTCTGCTTCATCTATAAGCCTATTAATTTCAATGGGATTTGCCAGTGATTTGATCTCATACATTGGTGAGTCTCATTAAAGTACAGTGCCGAATTAGTTACATGAGGCAAGACAAATTAGACAAAGGGCTTCACTAGTTCCAATTACCATACTCTAAATGGGTACTGAGAATCTCTATCTTTTGGAAACGGGCATGGAGTAACATGCTTAGTTGGGCATGTTAATGTATGCCAAAGGCTTTTGGAATTTGGTCCATTGTCTTTCCATGATCCAATAATCAATATAATCAAATGTTAATAAATAAATAAATGATAGCAACAGACAGCATCATTGGCACATGTGCCAACAGCTGGAAATGTACCAATCTTAGACCTGCAGTTCACTTTATCGTAACAATGCCTGTTGTAATCTCTTGCTAAAATACTTGGTAAAGGGGTGTAGAAATGCTTTTGTAGGCCTGGGGTGGTTTTTTTGAGTATTTTTTTTTCAATTTCTTTGTTTTATGGAACATACAGTTCATTGTAAAGAGGACAACAATTTTACAAATAATCATAAATGCATAAATGTTTTTCATATTAATTCAGTAACTCAGTGGGAGGATAAGAAAGTTGACCCAAGATGAAGAAATAGACTGAGAAAAATTTAAAAGCTAAAGGTGTACAAGACAACAGGGCCTTGATGTGATTCACCTAGGAATCTTAGGAGTACTTATGACAGAAGTGATAAAACACTAAAATGTTTACAAATCCTGGGAGGAGGACACAGATCCGAAAAACTGGAAAAGGGTAGCTGTATTTCATTTTCAGAAAAGTGACAGCAGAACAGAATAGTCAGAAGTGGCTGACCTGTCAGGCCAATCTCAGCTTTAGAGAAAAAAAAAGAATCACTACTAAAACAACAAACTTTGAAATATGTGAAAGCAGATACAGGGCCTTAAGGTGATAAAGATTCAAAACAGGAAGACCAGAACAAGTAAATAAAATAAGAAGAGTACTTTGACTAGATAACTAAATCAGTAGTCAAGAAAATGGCTGTTGTTGGGCTAACTTAAACTTTATCTTGGAATCTGACAAGCAGATTAAACAGATGGGTGGGCCATAAATCTGACAAGCAGATTAAATGGATGGGTGGTCCATAACTTGGTAGGATGAGTAAGATAATGACTACACAGAAGGACTTAGGAAGTAACAGGAAACAGATCCCATGCTGATGGCTTTTAATGGGAAACTACAGAACTCACTCCTGTAAAAAAAAAACAAACAAAAAACACAGTAATTGGCACAAATAAAAAGAGTTCTGTTGGCATACAAAAACATGTAGAAAGGATGATTATATTTATATTTTATTTATTTTATATTTGTTGACTAGGAAAGTCTGGCTGGACACACGTCCATTTTCAGCAGAGGCCCTGGGAGAAAAGCTCCATTTTACATACAGTGCATTAACATACAATACAGGAGTATATAGACTAGTAGGTATATACAGTACTATTTGTCACACATCTTAGTACATTTTGTAAACAGTAGATTTATACATTCAGAGCATGCATTTCTTTACCATTTATAGACACAATATTTTGTCATTATGCTTTCAAAAGGACTCATTAGAATTAAAAACTTGGTGGGAAAAGTTGTTGCTTGTATCTTTGTCTTTACCCAGGGGTATCACAGGATCATAGCCAGTTGTTTGAAAGGTGGGTTTTTAGGAGTTTTTTAAATTGTGTATTGGAGGTATTGGATGTGAGGGTGGCTGGTAGAGAGTTCCAGAGTTTGGAGATGTAGTAGCTAAAGAGTGATTTCCCTGCTTTGTTTTATATTTGGTGACTTCTAGAAGGTTAAGGGTGCTAGATCTCAAAGTTCTAGTTGTGGTGTGAGGTCGTATAAGATGTTGGAGGGCTGGGATGTTGGGTAGTAGTATAGCTTATGTGCTAGTGACAGTTGATTGAGTTGAAGTAGTAGAGGGAGTTCTAAGCAGTTCAGTTTTTTTGAGGGCGATGCAGTGATGTGTACTATATGTAGATTCTGTAGCAAATCTAGCTATCTTATTGTAGCAGGATTCTAGCTTGTTTAGGTCAGATTTATGAAGGTTGGTCAGTACTGGGAATGTGTAGAGGAGGGTGGATAACAGATGTGTCCTGGCTATAGTGGTTTCTAGCTTGGTTTGAGAGGAATTGTTTGTTACAATAGAGCAGGCCTATTTTTTTGTGGACTTTTTTGATAGTTTGGAGGTGTGCAGGTCGAATCTTAGGTTGTTGTCTATTTCAACTCCTAAAAGTTTGGTGTAGGTAGTTGGGGTGATTACAGTTTTGTTATCAGAGGTGATTGTGAAGTTGTCTACTGGGGGGAGGTTTTATGAGAAGAAAAGAGTAGTAGTTTTGTTTTATTTGGGTTAAGAATAAGCTGATGGTTAGTGAACCAGGTTTCAGCTAGTGAGAAAGCCTTTTGTGTTAGTGAGTGAAGGAGGTCTAGAGTGGGGGCTGCACATATGATAGTGGTATCATCTGGATGTTGTATAACTAAGGCCCTGGGGGTGAACGATGGGAGTTGATTGGTGAATAGAGTGAAGAGCAATGGGCCTAGGATGGACACTTGGGGGACTCCTAAGGATACTGGTAGTAGGAGGGATAGTTGGTTTTGCCATTTTACTGCCTGATACCAACCTGATAGATAGCTCTTAAACCATGAGATGGAGGAGGTACTGAGGTTTAGGGTAAAGAGTGAGTTGAGGAGTCTATTGTGGTTTACCATATTGAAAGCTTTAGACAAGTCTAAAAATATGGCTGAGACGAATTCTCTGTGATTTCTATGGTAATTATTGGTGTTGGTGAATGATATAAGTGCGGTGGATGTACTGTGGAAAGGTCTGAAGCCGTGTTGGTTTTTAGATAGCAGTTTGTTTTCTAGGATGTAGTTCATAAGTTGAGTGTGTATGACCCTTTCTAGGATTTTAGATATGGGTGATAGGATAGCAATGGGATGATAGTTATTGAGTTCAAAGGAGTTGCCTCCTTTGTGTAGTGGTATTATATGGGAGGTTTTCCATAGTTGGGGTACATTGCACTCTGTAATAGATCTGTTAATGAGAATAGCCACAGGATAGGCTATGGCTATTGCTATTTGCAGGTATTCTGAGGGTAAGTTGTCAGCAGCCAGGGTGATGGGTTTGAGTTTTTGGAGGAGTTTTAGGATGGTTTTGATAGATACTGGCTGAAAGTTAAAGTGGGAGTTGGTAGCTTGTGTTTCCATTATGGTTGGTGTGTCTGTTGGGGTTGAGAGAGTGGAGTTAATTTGGCTATTTGCTAGGGCCTGGATTGCCTCAGTAAAGTATTTGTTAAACTGTGTGGGGATGTTATCAAGGTTGTTCCTGGTTTTGGGTGTGGGGGTAGTAGTTTTCCCAGGCTGCAATACAGAGTTGACTGAAGCCAAGAATTTTTGGGGGGTTTTGGCATGTTTTACTTGTAGATTTTGGTAATAGGTGATTTTGTCTAGGATGGTGAAATACTTAACTCATACTTCAGAGCACAGGACCTTTCATTGAGATGTGCTGCACAGTTGTCACTTGGCCTTATCAAAACCAGATCATCCATTTCCTTGTAGTATCTCTAATTCTGCATCAATGCATACTGAAAAGGGCATAATCACCCTTACTACTAAAGCCTGGTCTCAGTGTTCTGTACGGTCTCAACCTTCTTATAACTGTTTACAGACTGCAGGCTAACACATCACTGCTGTTATTTACAGTAATATAAATTTGCTTTATAAAACAGACACATCCATAAATTGAAAACTTGCAGAAATGAGGAATATATACCCAGGAGGCTTTGCAACCCACACATTTTTGTTGTACATGTGTTGAGGTACTACTCATTTATCTTGGTGAAAGGAATCCATGTTTTAATGTCTGTGTATTAATCTAATTAATTGTCTACACGATTCTTCATGCTGTAGTCTCTGTGCAGTGCAGGACTAATGCATTTGAAGCTTGACAAGATGTGTGGGCCAATGGCAAAGATGAACAACAGACAAAGATCTTACAACAGGTATGGCCATATACCAGCATGTGTGTTCTGGCTTACTGAGACCAGCACTCAGTGGAGCTATGAATATGATCCTTAATAAGTAGGACAGGGAGGCAGAGTTATCCTGGCAATTTCAAGCATGATTTTAGGGTAAGGAATGCTTTATTTCTAACAAAAGAAAAGAAAAGGAAAAAAAAAATGTGTCTAATTTCCATTGTGGTTTCCATCCCCAGCTAGCTGATACAGGAACATAAGGATTACTCGATGATTTATGTGAAAATGAAGGTAAAAGTAATTCATTATCAAACATAGTCTTGGTATTACACACCATGCATGGCATGCTTTTCAGATTCATTTTATGGCACAGACTGGGGCAAAGGTAGCTTAAAATACTATACTATATTATACTACACTATTAAAAAGAGAACTGGAGACAACGAATGAGGGTAATCAGAAAAAGTAAAGTAAGAAGAGTTGAGGAACAGAGTGCCTCCTGGTGTTTAGATAGGAAAACACAGTAACTCCAGTGAATGTCCCTAGTCCAGTCCAGCAAACAGACAGTACAGCATAATGAGTTACATTTCCTGCAAGGACATGAAGAGGGGGCAAGAGAGAGAGGTGGGTTAGATGTGCATAATGCAGGGTAGCAATATGAGCTAGGGGCTGCTAAAGAGAGAGATAATGATGCAGAGTCTGCTGGGGATAATATATCAAGAATGAGAAAACTCTGAGTGCTGACTAAGCTGCTGATGGAAAATAGAAGAAAAAACTAAAGATTAGGAGAAAAGTAGATGGGCACATGGTTGACATGGGGTGTACAAGGGAAATATGTGTAGTATGTAGAGGAACCAGTGGCAACTAGACTTCAGGTAGTAGACATTGACAAGAAACATGGGATATCATATGAGAGTGGAGGTGGAAGGGGTAGTGGTCAGTGAACAGGCAAGAGAAAAGTAAGTGAGGGAAGGGGACTAAAGGAAAGCAGATAAAGAAGGAGCACATAGCCAGATGGACAAGATGAAAGGCATTTCACAAAGGAGTCAACAGGCATAGGTTCATAGGTTCATAGGTAGGAACTAGGCTATCGGCCCAAGGGCCTAAGTAAGCCTAGCCAAAAATGTTCCCTGGCTTACACCACCAAAGAAAGTTAATTTCCTGTGCCCCTGTTGAGCATAGCCACAGAAGTGATCCCCGGGGTGTATTTCCTATTTCCCATCCAATCATCAAGATTTTTCTTGAAGAGTGCTAATGAGGAACTTTGCTTGACATAGATGAGTAGCTTGTTTCAGATTATAGGAAGTCTCTGGGACAGGAATCTATCCCTTCAGCATGTCCTGTTTATTGTGGTGACAAAGTTTAGGTTCCTAGAATGTGTAGCTCCGAGGGATTGGGATTTCTTAAGGTGTAGCATGTCCAACAGATCTGGGTTTAACATAGCTTTATATGTTAGGCAGAGATCTCCTCAGAGTAGGCAATATGCTACAGAGTAAAGCTGGAGTTTTTTGAGACAGTCAGTGTAGAGCATCTTTTTGAGGCCAGTAATCCTCTTTGTGAGGTACTTCTGTGGCCTTTCCAGCTGTTGCAGATGTCTTGTGAGGTACATTCTAAAAGGGGCGTTGTACTCTATAATGGGTCTAATGATTGCTGAATAGAGGGGAACAATGACCTATTTTTTCCTGGATGAGAACCCTTTTGTGATGAGGTGTGCCACATAGAATGATTTCCTGACTACTGTGGCGACGTGATTATCAAAGGAGAGACTACTGTCCACCTGGGTCCCAAGGTCTCTTATCACACATTCGGTGTTAAGTAGACTGCCGTTTATGTGGTAGTTCATGGGTACAGAGTTTTTACCAAAGGGGATGACAATGCACTTTTTGGCATTGAGCTTGAGGCCAAGGCTTTGACACCAGGCATCTGTCTCAGTGAGGCCCTTCTGTAGGATGTCCACATCATTTGGGGACTCGACTATGTCTCCTAGTTTGCAGTCATCTGTGAACTTCATTAGCCAGAGGCCTTCCGTGTTAGCCTGTACTTCAGAGAAGTAGATAGCAAACAGGAGAGGTCTCAGGACTGAACCCTGTGGTACTCCACTTGTCACTGGTTTGAAGTCAGATTTGGAGTCTGCAACTTTTACAGTGTGGGTTCTGTCAGTGAGCCAGTTGGCAACCCATCTTGTGATGTAGGGATTTAGACCTAGTTTAGTGAGTTTAGCTATAATTCCAGAATGGGGGATGGTGTCGAAAGCCTTGGCGAGGTCAAAATAGGCTGTGTGAACCACCTTACCCTTGTCTATGGCTTTGGTGACTGCCTCAAAGAAGTCAATCAGGTTCAGAAGGCATGATCTGCCTTTCACAAACCCGAACTGGGTGGGGTCCAGAGTTTGGAGGTTACCAATGTCTTTGTTTATGAGTTCCATGATGATATGTTCCATGGCCTTGCAGACCAGGCTCGTCAGGCTAATAGGGCGATAGCTCCCAGGATCAGTGGTGTCTCCCCCTTTGTGGAGTGGGATAACTGTTGCTGTGCGGCATTCAGTGGGCATAAAGCCTGATGTGAGACTATGATTGAAGATGGTGCTTAGGTGGGGGAGCCAATTAATTCTGAAGTTCATGTAAAATGCAGCCTGGGATGTTGTCCGGTCCCATGGATGCCATGCTTTTGGTTTTAGAGAGTGCAGCTTTTACCTGCATAGATGTGATTACAGGGACTTTGCATTCTTCCTGTATAGATATGGGCCTTTAGGGGGTGAGAGGGGGTAAATTTAGCACTGAACCTATCTCCCAGGATGTTGGCAATATCAATTGGTTCTGTAATTTTCATGCCGTTGTGCTGTAACTCAGAGCAGATCTGGGTGTTGCCAATGAGATTCTTGACATAGCTATAGAATGCTTTGTGGTTGCCTTTAGAATCAGTGGTGATTTTGTTTTCATAGTTAGCTTTGGAGGATCTTATAAGGGCTCTCAGCTTCTCACTGAGGCTGATCAGGCAGCTCCTCCACTCATGGAATTTTACTCTTTTTTGCAACAGTTTCTTCCTTCTGTTGTAGAGTTTGTTTATGGCAGGGGACCACCAGATTGGCTTCCTTTTTTTGGAGGATAGGGTCTTGGTTCTGTTTGGGATAGCACGATCCATGCACTCGTGTAAGTGCTTATAGAGTGCATTTGTGTAGGATTCAGCAGTTGTAACTGTATTGTCCATCTGCATGTGTGTCATGAAATTAGCCACTTCTGTCTTAAGAAGCATGAAGCTGGGTGTGGAGAAACTTTTTACCATGGTTTCCTTAATGGTGGATGGGGGTGGGATGTGATTATCTAGGGTGATTAGCTTATGGTTGGATCTGACCAATGAGGAGTTGACTTCAAGTGTGGAACACTGGTCACTCATGTTGGTAATGACTAGGTCTAAGATATTGTTGCCCCTGGTTGGGGGTGTGAATAAGTTGATCCAGGGCATTGGAGTTTATGAATTCCAGAAAGCATTGAGCGAAAGAGTTGGTACATGAGTAGTTTTCCCAGTTAATGGGTGGGGTAGTTGAAATCTCCCATTATTAGGGTGTTTGATTGAACCCTGATATTTCCAGTATATCAAGAAAAGAGGAGTGGGAATCCTGGGGCATGGTGGGGGATCTGTAGCTACAATTTGGATTGTAGTTTTGCCCAGAGTTAGTTGCACTTGGATAACCTCGGATGCATTATGCTGCACAACTAGCCTGGAGGTGTGGATATTCCTAATGAATATGGACACACCTCTGTCTTTGGTGTTCTGGTCCAGGTTAGATGGCCGAAAAGTGTGGGATGAGTTATAGCCTGGTAATGCAGGGGTGCTCTCTAGAGCCTTGAACCAGGTCTCAGTCACTGCACTGATATCGATGTTCTCCATTTTAAGAAGTGCCTCGAGTGAATGCATTTTGAGATTTAGACTTCTAGCATTGAGTAGTATTATCCTCCGTTTTTTTGCTTGCCTGTTCCTGTTATGGTGGTGAGTTTGCCATTTGAACCTTGCCTAAAAAAGACACTATAGGGGCGGCAAGAGCCTTAGCCAGTATCCAGAATCCCAGGGGCGACAGGTGCAGGCCATCTCTGGCAAAGCATCGTGGTCTGTCGACCATGTCGTCCCAGGCAGACAGATACTGGATCTCCTTAGAATGACACCAGAAGCTTAGCCAATTGTTGAAGTCAATCATTTTGTCCTTGTACTGCAGTATCATTCTGGGTGATGGAAGGATGCTACTCAGGGTTAGGGTCATACCTGCCTGGGCTACAAGATCGGAGAGCTCTTCCATGTCTCTTTTCATGTAGTCCAGGGAGGTATATCTCAGGTCGTTCACTCCAACATGGACAATGACAGAGTCATATTTGTACTTGTTGTGGAGTGACCTGAGTGTGTGGGTTATGTGGCGGATCCTGGCACCCGACAGGCAGCTGACAGTAACCTTCTTCTTGTTTAGCCTGGTGAGTGGGTCATCAGTATGCCTGACTATAGAGTCACCTATGACTAGTGTGTTGGGAAAGTTGGTTTGCCTTATGGGCTGTGGTTTATTGGCACACTGAGTCTGTGGGCTATGTGTCATTTGGGTTGTGTTGGGGGGGGTGGAGGTTGCTTGCATTTCTTCTTTGGAGGTCTCTGTTGCTTGAGTAGATTATTATTCAGAGCCTCTGTGAATGTTTTTGTGTTTCTATGTGTGGATTTTGGTAGTGTAGGTTTAGTGGGACTATGTGATGAGTGTGGTGTGGTGCAAGTGTTTACCTTTTCCTCTTGACTGTCAAGTTCAGTCTTGGTTGGAGAGAGCTTTACCTCCAGTTTGGCTAGATAAGTGCATCTCTCATAGGTTGTGGTGTTGGGTGGTAGGAGGAAAGGGTTGTCTGTGTACATGAGGCAATTGCTACATTGCCTCAAGAGGCCCAAATTCATCAGATAGACAGGAGAAAACACTGGGAGCTGACCCTTCGACATGCCTGAATAAAAAACTACTTTCCTCTAGACAAGTGAGGAAAGTGAGTATAAGAGCTGTTTTTCTCTAAGCAAGTGAGGAAAGTAAGTACAAAAACTGTTTTCCTCTAGGTAAAGAGGAAGGTTGAGTGCTGCAGTAATATGTAGCTTATTTAGTGCTAACAACAAGTTCTGAACAAGTGCTGAGCATGAATAAGCAAATTCAAGTGCTAAAACTAAGAATCTGTACCTGGATCTTGTGGTAGATAGGCTACCTAATGCTTACCACCCCCACTGATAGCTAGAATTCTTCCCTCCAACACAGAAAGGTTTGGGGCGCAGAAGCTCACGAACAGTCCTGGATATGGCAAATCTATATCTGGACTAGATTAGTTACAGAAAAGGTGGAAAACAAGCGCAAACATGGACTTTTAAACCAGAAAGTTGAAAGAGATGAAAAAACTGCCCAAACTGCCAATAAACTACAATTTCTGGGCCAGAAACCACTCTTGTAGAAGATAGGCTACCTAGTGCTTACCACTCCCACTGATAATGTATAAAAAGAATACACCACAGGGGTAAGGTACCTCCAAGTAAGAAACTGTATAAAGACAAAAACAACAAATGGCAGGTACGCCACAACAATCGAAGCAAACTGCTTAAAGTGACTGAAAAATACTTCTTTATTCCAAAAAAGTAAGCACTTTCACATCTCCCAGGATGCTTCCTCAGACTTAAAAACAATTACAAAACATTCTAGATCATTTTAAATACCATTTTCTTTTATCATAAGCCAATAAAATATGTAGTAAAAATCACGTGATAAAAATCACTTAAGAGATTAAAGCTGCAGTTCTTCTTGTTTAACTCTATGCATAGATAATCCTGAGTTCATATATATATATATATATATATATATATATATATATATATATATATATATATATAAAAAACATGAAAAAATAATATATTTATAAAATTATATATGTAAAAACATATATATACACATATAAATACCAAAATACAAGTTTTAGTACTTCTTATTTATAGCATCAAAAACATCATAAGCTAAGAAATACAGTTCATAATCAGTTTCATGAGTATTTCCCCAAAAAGGGGGGGGGGGGAAGAAGAAAGAAAATTATATATTTCCTTACTTCTATCAAAATATGTATTAACTTTTATATCACTAGGACTTAATGTTTCAATGCTCGATCAAGCAGGAATGGCTTCAATGAAACTCTATCAGTCAAGCCATGTCCCCTGTCAGCTTGTAATCTAATTATCCATTTCCCTTCTTCTTTCTCTGTGTAGTTACTAATGTTGCCTAGCCTCTCTGTGGCATGTATAAACTCTAATATCAGGAACTTAAAGACATGAGTTGTATCATTTTGTACGACATGTTTGGCTATGGCATTGCCTTCATTCGCCCTATTTATGGCATAAACATGTTCCCTTATCCTTTCTCTAAGTGTCCTATTGGTGTTGCCTACATAGAAGCTGCTACATTTTTGGCATATAGCTAAATAGACAACATTTCCAGATCTACAATCAGCATAATGATTAAATTCATATCTAATATGTGTGTCTGGATGTTCAAAGGAATTATTATTAGTAATGAAACTACATTGATTACAGTTGTGACAAGAGAAAGTTCCTTTCCTAGAAGAAAGCAATCCCTTCCTGTTACTGTTTTCATAGCACAACATCCTTTTTAGTGATTTTGTGTTTCTATAACTGAAACTGGGGTGTGCACCTACTAGTTCTTTTATTTGTTCATCTAATAATAGTATTACTATTCATATATGGAATAACTAACCTCTTAGCTCCAAGATTATGATTCTTGTGCACCATACGGGAAAAATTATTCCTTTTAATATATGGTTGTCCTGCATTGTCACGTTCCACTTCTTGCAAAATTCTGAGGTCCCTGTTATGATAGCCTCTTTTTATAAAATCTCTCTGTATGTCAGTAATAGCTTCCCTATAGGCTGCATCATCACTTGTTAGGCGAGAATATCTCATTGCTTGGTTCCTTACTATATTTCTATGTACATGTGGTGGGTGCATACTGTTTCGGTGTAGAAGGGCATTCCTTCTACATGATTTCCTATAGATTTCTGTGTTGATAATCCCATGTTCTTTCTTAAGCAATACATCTAGGAACTCAATCCTATTTTGAGATTTCTCACTTGTCAGTGTAAGGAAAGTAGTAGTTCCATTTATGTAAGAGATAAATTCATCCAGAGTATCTAAGTCACCTTCCCAAATGAGAAAAAACGTAATCTACAAACCTCTTATAGTACTTAATATATTTTGAGAACAATACATGATCAAGGATGTAGGTACTCCCCCAATATGCCAAGACCAAGTCTGCATAAGAATTGGCACATGGTGTACCCATCACTACTCCTGTAATTTGTAAGAAATAGCTTCCATCAAAAGTAAACACATTGTTACAAAGGATCAAATCCATCAGCATGATAATTCTAATAATTCGACTGTTCATTAGGCCTTTCTGGATCAAATATAATTTCAAGTAGTCTACTCCGGTATCATTGGGTATACTAGTAAATAATGATTTAACATCTAGGGTAACCATATAGTCTGAATCATTCAAGCTGCCATTTAAATTATATAGTGCTAGACTCTCTAGGAATTGCTGTGTATCTCTTAAAATTTATATAGTTGAATCTACTATTGGTCTTAACTGTCTCTCTAAATAAATGGATATACTCTCTGTCAGCCAGCCTTTTCCTGAAACTATGGGTCTAAGAGGTGGATTATCTAAAGTTTTATGTATTTTAGGAAGACCTCTAAAGATCGGAACAAGTGGTTTCTCAATCAAAAAATATTTGTAAAAGTTGCTATCAATGACACTGCACATTAACATACCATAAAGATCTGCATGAACATTTTTTAATAATCTTGTCAAGTTCAGAAGTCATTAGACTTCTATAAGTCATTTGATCTACCAGCATAGTACTAATACTGGTTTGGTAATAATCACGATCTAGTAACACAATCGCTCCCCCTTTGTCTGCAGGTCTTATAACTATTGCATCATTATGCAATTATGCTGTAATTTATTTAATGCCAACTTTTCATCTGTACTTAAGTTAAAAAACTCAGGTTTCAAATTATTACTCCCACTGATAAGCTAGAAGGCTTCCCTCCAACACAGAAAGGCTTGGGGAGGCTCAGAAGCTTACAAACAGTCCTGGATACAGCAAATCTGTATCTGGACTAGACTAGTTACAGGAAAGATGGGAAACAAATGCAAATGCGGGCTTTTAAACCAGTAAGTTGAAAGATATGGAAAAACTGCCAAATGCCCAATAAACTACAATTTCTGGGCCAGAAACCACTCTTGTGGTAGATAGACTACCTAGTGCTTACCACTCCCACTGATAAGCTAGAAGGCTTCCCTCCAACACAGAAAGGCTTGGAGGGCTCAGAAGCTTACAAACAGTCGTGGATACAGCAAATCTGTATCTGGACTAGATTAGTTACAGGAAAGGTAGGAAACAAGTGCAAACATGGGCTTTTAAACTAGAAGGTTGAAAGAGATGGAAAAACTGCCAAACAGCCAATAAACTACAATTTCTGGGCCAGAAACCACTCTTGTGGTAGATAGGCTACCTAGTGCTTACCACTCCCAATGATAAGCTAGAAGGCCTCCCTCCAACACAGAAAGGCTTTGGGGGCTCAGAAGCTTACAAACAGTCCTGGTTACAGCAAATTTGTATCTGGACTAAACTAGTTACAGGAAAGGCAGGAAACAAGCTTAGATTTTTTTTTGGAAAGTGGAAAGGGAGAAAGTAGAAACAGAAGATAATTCAAAATTAAGGACCCAAGTGACTTGCCCTTCACATATATTCTCTCTGTATTAGGTAGAATGAGCTAGTGACACTAGACTGGAATAGAGATGAGATAGAGCTGGACAGATGGGACTGGTAGGTGTCTCTGAAGTCAAAATATGATCTCACTGTACTCAGTTGAGTGAGAAAATGAAATAGACCCAGGAGGAGTGTACAAACACAAATTTACAAGGGGGGGGGGCAATTTCAAAGCCACCAAGATTAATGCCAGAACAAGAACAGGGAGGGTGGGCAGAAAACTAACTGCAGAGACAGAGAGAGACCACAGTATTCTATGAAACAATTAAATAGAAAAATAAATAACTACAGAGAGACACAGACCAATACTCAAATGTTTCTTTAAATATAAATTAGAAATAAAGAAGAGAAGGTTTGATTTGGTCAGACTAAGCAAAGATGGCTATGAGATCAAAAGCACGAGGACAAATCAGAAATACTGAATGGATACTTTATTTTCAATGTTTTTGAAGGAAGACAGGGGAGGATGCCATGCTAAGGAGGGGTTGGGGGCAGGTCGGATGGTGAAAGCACAGAAAAAATATGAGGAAGACAAGGAGGGAGTTGAAAGAGAACTGGTTTCCGTAATGGAAAATAAAGCACATGGATCTGATGTGCTGCCTACCCAAGTCCTCACAAATCTGGTCAGTGTCTTCAAAAATCTTAGTATCCTTAAAATCTGGCCAGTTCAGTGTGAGATCTATTGATATCACTGACAGATGTTTTCAGTGTATCACTGGCCACTGCAAAGGTAGCAGGTGACTGGAAAGCAACTGATGTGATATTCTTTTGCAGGCACAGAAGATGCTGAGAGATTGAGTAAACTACAATTTGTGCCAAGCAAGGTCATTTAAAGAATTTTCAGTCAAAGGTTAGTCACTTTCTTGGAGGAAGTGTCTGCATCTAACATGGTTGAATTGTTAGGCAAATAGTCAGAGGGTTGTTTTGTGGCTGGGTTGCAGTGAATCTTGAAAGGGAAGTACTGATGGACTATTTCTGCCTAGATTTCACCAGAATCTTTTACTGGGTCTTACATAAGTGGTTACTAGAAGAGCTAGAGAGGTTGGGGTACGATTAAGATTTGAGATTGGATGGGTGCTTATAGAAATGGTAGGGCACAAAGAGATTTTGTTAAAGAATCAGTGTCTGAAATAGAGGTGTTGACAGGATCAGTGTGGGTTGGTTCTGAAAAATATTTGTCTATGTTCATCAGATCTACAAGTCTAACAGTCAAAAGCATTCATCATTGACTGTAACAGAAAAATAGAAGCAGAAACAGAAGCAATGAATTTACTGGGAGCAAGCCATGTGTTACCAATACCCTTGCATTTCTAAATATAATAACTATGAAATTGTACATGCTTGTTCTGTAACCTTGCTCATTTCAGTACACAGCTTTTGATGAAATATTGCAGGTAACAAAGACAGTTTAATGATTCTCATTGCATGGAAACATTATGATATGCACAGTAAGACCCAAGCTCTGTGTCTGGTACTGTTCAGTATGATTTGACATTGCTGGAAAACTCACAAAACTGAAACCAGACATATTTGCTTAGTTATTTTATCTTTAATACTTCATAAGACTTCTTCAGAACAAAGAAAAAACAACATTCAGTTTAATTATTAAATAACTTTACAAAGTTAACTGTTGTTACTATTATTATACAGTCAGCTAGTCATTTTATTAAAATTGTAAGATAGACATTTATATGCCATTTAAAATGTGCCTTTTTTCAAATATTTACAAAACTATGTACATTTTCCCCAAGTTTAAATGAGCACGTCTGGTTTCTGTTGTGAGTGCTTTTCAGCAGCATTTTATTTTTTACACTCATCAGCTCATATGATTATAGGAGATTACTAGGCTAATGGCTCTGGGGCCCTTACAAGCCTAGCCAAGAGTTTATCCCCAAAAAAGAAACCTCAGTCAGCACCTGTCACCCCTGTCAATGAGGGACACACGTGGAACCCCTGGGATAAACTTGTGGTTGCCCATCCACTCATCAAGGTTGCACATGAAGAGGGTCAGAAATGTACTTTGTTTGACATGTATGTGGAGTCTATTCCAGAGATGGGGCTAGCTCTGAGAGACAAATCTTTCTCTCCAGCAGGTTTTGTTAATGTCACATATTAGATTTAAGCCTTTTTATCAGATACTATGCAAGGAGTTAGACTTATGGATGTGGAGCATCTCTAATAGAACAGGGTCTGAGATTGCCTTGTAGGCAAGACACAGATTACCTCTGAACAATCTGTACGATACACAGTAGAGTGATAGTGATTTGAGCCTGTCCACATAGGACAGGTGATGGAGGCCATGGATTCTCTTTGTGAGGTATTTCTGTGGTCTTTCCTGTTGGTGCAGGTGTTTGGAGAGGTACATACCAAACGGGGCATTGTACTCAATTATTGGCCTAATGAGGCAAGAGTACAGAGAGGTAATAACCTCCTTTTTTCTGCATGCAATCCCTTTACTTATGAGATGAATCAAGTAAAAGACTTTTCTGACCACTGCCGCTATATGATGGTCAAATGTGAGATTGTTGTCAATTTGTGTACCCAGGTCTCTCACCACAGGTTTTGTGCTTAGGGGGTTGCCGCTAATGTGGTAATCAGTAGGGGCCATGTTTTTGCTAAATGGTATGATAATACTTTTTTTTGCATTTAATTTAAGGCCACGACTTTGGCACCAGCCATTTGTTTCCATGAGACCCCCTTGAAGTATGCTAACATCATTTGGGGAGTCAGTGACAGCCCCCAACTTACAGTCATCCACAAACTTGGTCATCCACAGGCCTTTTGTCTTTGTCTGGACCTCTGAGAAGTAGATGCCAAACAATAGGGGTCCCAGAACAGATCCCTGGGGGGCATCACTAGTGACAGGTCTGCTGTCAGAGGTAGTGGCACCTATTTTGACCTAGAGGGCCCTATCAGTGAGCCAGTTGGCCACCCACTTGATGAGATAGGGATTTACCCCAAGTTCTGTTAGAGTTTTGATGATGCCCAAGGGGTTGTGTCAAAGGCTTTGGTCAAGTCAAGGTAAGTTGTATGTACTGACTTTCTCTCATCCAGTGCCTTGGTGACAGTCTCAAAAAAGTCAACCAGGTTCAACAGGCAAGATCTGCCCTTTACGAATCTGAACTGGGTGGGGTCAAGTGCTTGGAAATTGCCTATGTCCTTGTTTATGAGGTCCATAATAATACACTCAATGGCCTTACAGATCAGACTTGTCAAGCTAATGGGGCAATAGTTTCCAGGGTCAGTAGTGGCACCACCTTTGTGCAAAGGGATGACAATGGCAGTTCTCCACTCTGCTGGAATGAAGCCTGTAATTAGGCTATGGTTGAATAGGGTGTTCAATGGCAAGGCTAGTTCTTGCTGGAGATGTTGCAGAATACCGCCTGAGATACTACCAGATCCCATGGAAGCTGTGTTCTATACCTTGGATCTATGGAGATGTGAGGTGCCGAGCAAGTGTCATGGATGTCGAATGGGCCTTTGAGGGGCGAACGGGGGGGTGAAGTTTGTGCTGAACCTGTCTGCTAGCAGGTTGGCTAAGTCAAAAGGATCAGTGTAAGTGGTACTGTTAAGAACTAATTCGGAATAAACCTGGGCTTTGCCCATATTTAGTTTATTCAGGTTTCCTCATTCTTAGCTCTGGACTTGCCTGAAAGAATAGAAAAAAGTGTTGGAGGAAAAGTTGCTAAAGCAGTGAATGATGGGAGGAAAAGTCTAAGCAAAGATTTGGGAAGGCTATACAGATGAGATTTCAGGTGGCATTTGAAGCCATACAAGGAGCAGAACAGCAGGTTTTTGGATGGAATTCAGGGGAGATCTAGAGAAGGGTGTCAGGAAGGAATGGATGGGAAAGAATATGTAGGAACTAGTGCTGTTCTCAGTGGAGCCCAGGCAAGACAGTGAGAACATGACACAGGTGTACAGGTTATGCAAAGGAGGTATGGGTGTATTGTTTTGAATGCCAGTAGGGGAATGAGGAGAGGGTAGAAACTATTTTTGTGGAGACCAGCGCCTCTATGGGTCTGCTATAATAATTTTTCACTGTGAGCTATGAACCCATGGAATGAATTGCCAGAGTAGGTGGTGGAAAAGGAGTACACAGAGGCATTTAGTAATGCATGAGCCAGGGGTAAGGGGAATTACTGGGATGGAGAGGAGGCCGAATGTTGAATGCACTTAAACAGCAGGCAACATGGCTTTGTTGTGTCTTGTTAGTAGTTAATGTAAAAGAAGTTAAAGAGGTATTGATCCCTAAGAATGATGCCACAGTACAAACAAAAGATTATTGACTTCCATATTTGTTTTACCTTCTGGTGTCATTCAAAGGGGATGCAATATATATATATATATATATATATATATATATATATATATATATATATATATATATATATATATATATATATAGTTCCACTTCACAATATCGAATTACTGAAAACTTTAGGAAGTGAAAAGAAAAAACACATCATTTCTGCAGGGGACAAGCCCACCCTGCACCCTCCCTATGTAACTATACCGTCTCCATGATTGCACTATAGGGAGGAAATGGGAGATTTCCCATTCTGCACTTTTGCATACAGCGCGGAACAGGAGATTTCCTTTTTCCCCACTGTAGCTCGATCTTGGAGTTGGTATATTTAAGTAAGGGGGTATGGGGGTGCAGGGGGGCTTGTCCCCTGCAGAAACAATGTATTTGGTTTTTTTTATTACACTTCGTAATTTTGAGTTACTGAAAATTCGATCATATGGTCTCGACCATATGAAGTTCAAGTTTTCAGTAATTCGACATTGTGAAGAGGAACTATCTATATATATATATATATATATATATATATATATATATATATATATTATATACATGTATCTGCCAAGGAGGAGAAGGTGGACAGTCATAACTGTTTTTCAAGGGATGACCTACAGTTATCCTCCCAGACTTTCATATAATGCCTAAAGATTTCAACCATTTCCATGGGAAAAAAAAGTCTTTCTAATTCATGCCTGCACTTTGACAGCTGTCAACCATTCAAGCAGAAAGCTAACTTTGTGAAAAGCCAGATGGAGAGACTGTCAAGACTGATTTTTGATGATATTTTTGCTGCAGAAATGGGGTATCTTTTTGTTGACAGAGGTTACCTGAAGAACTTGTTAGTGAACACTAGTAAACTGGTTTCCTAAGAGAGAGATAGAGTAGATTTGCATCAGTCCTCAGTGAGGGGTTCAAACCTACTGCACACTGTGACATTCAGAATGATACTTTTGACATATTCTAGCAGTTGGTTAAGGATGTTATTTATGAGAACTGGGGTTTATTAATATAATTTGATAGTGTAAAAGAATGACTTGGTGGGGAGCCCAGGTTTATTTTTAGACAGGGTAAATAAATTAAAATATTTTTGAAGGAAAGAGGAATAATAACATTATTGCATCTAATGGTCCATCTACTGCTAAGTGCTATTGTTATTTTCAATGGGAATATAAGGGAATAGTTAAGATATAAAGAAACATTTCCTAGAGCCAATTGTAATACCAATGTCATACGTTTTACACACACACACACACACACACATATATATATATATATATATATATATATATATATATATATATATATATATATAAGGTCTATCCCTGGGATTCATGAAGCTACATGCAAGAATAAGACTATTCTTGAAGAAGTGGTTCGAGTCCATTTAGAATAGCAGCGCGTCTTGCATATGCATGAAGGCATGCTGCTGTTTAATCTAAATGGACACAAACCATGAACGAGCACAGGGGGAGTGTCTCAGCAATATCTGCACATGTAACACGCCCCCTTCACTCAGAAAGTGCCGTATGGCACTTTGTGATACAGACGAGTGTCACTGTACATAATATTAGAGCCTGGCTCTAATATTATGTACTAAACCAATGTCCACAGACAATGAAATGTAAGTAGCTAACATTTAAAAGAAAAGAAAACACAAACACATCTAGAAGGCAGTAGCCTTCAAGTGCACACCCCTGAATCTATGCACTCTTGCTCTACATGCATGGAAGCAGTAGAGCAAGAGGAAAGCAATACAAATGCAAAAAATGTATTATTTTTCATTAAATAAATCCAAAATTTAAGTGGTGCGCAGCTTGTTTGAATGGCACACCGCTATGTTTAGTCTGGCTGAAATCCTGAAAATGATAGACAAGTGCTGTTGTGATAGAAAACATCATCAAGCTGCTGTAGCATAGTGATACTGCCATGGTTTAGCATGTAGAAAATGCGCAGTTCGAACCACCCTCAACCAATTTATTTAATAAACTTTTAAGGAATTTGAATGATAGATGTCAATCATATGGCTCACATATAGCACAGTAGGGGTGGGAATATGTCAAATATAAATGTAAAAATACTTTAGAAATGTAATGAAAAAATAGATTTAAGCAATGCTTTGCTAGTGTAAGCATTGCTTACAGGCTTTGAGCTGTGCTTATCTGGTTTAAGCATTGCTATGCAGATTTGCACAGACCTAAGCATAGCTCAGCATTTTATAACTGGCCAATCAAGACAAAGTGTGGGAAAACTGCCCTATTTATACCACACAGGTGGGAATGTAGCCATAACCATTTGGGATTGCTCACAGCAGGGCCAAAATGTCTGGTGTAGGTGAAGGTGTTCCCTTCCTAGGGCAACGTTGGAGCATCCAGGAGTCCAGCTTCATGGTTGGGTTCCTAGTAAAAAAACATGATTCCAGGCTGCTGCAGGGCCAGTACCAGGGCTCCCAGTACAAAGCAGAGGCCTGGGACCAGCTTGCACATGATCTCACCAGTACCACTGGCATATCCCAGACTGGTGAGCAGGTACATCACCACCATAATGACCTGAAGTGGAGGAGGGGTGCACTCTTGGACCAATGGATCCAAGAAGCCTGAGCACAGGATGTCCCATGTGTCTGTAAGTATGCAGTCTTATGTATCTCTAAGCATGGAAAAAGTTTGACTTGTTACTGTGCCAGTGTGATTGTGTCATGTCTCCCCATACAGCTAATGTGGAGAGGTCCCAGAATGTCAAGGCTCATGCCTAGTGATTGGCCTGGCTGTGTCGGCATTATGGTGAGTACAGAATGCGTCCTAATATTAGCAGTAAGAAATCAAAAATATAGTAATGGTAGTACTGCCTGTATATATAATTGTGCTGTAAAAGTCAGGCATAAATGCCTATGTCAGGCTGCCAGCATTACAATGGAGTATTTCCAGCTGCTGTGCAATACATATGTCAGTAGCAAACAAGGTACAATATGCAGGAGAGGAATATTAGAATATGTATGAGTGTGTCTGAGTCAACCTGCCAAGAAAGTGCCATGCCAGGGCTACTGTAACACTTAGAAATGAAAAACATTCCCCTGTGCAGATCATGCAGGAATAGTAATTGTGGATTTGTGAGTTGTACACAGATATGTATGTCAAAACTAATAAAGGTGATCCCAAACACTGGTGTGTGTCATCTCACTTGTACCTGAAAAATAGAAATGTGTATGTGCTGCAGAATGCATTAACGGAGGTGACCTGATTTAGTACTGCTTGTCTACATACTTTAGAATGGGCATGTCAAATAACTGAAAAAAGCAACAATAGATATTTCCATCAGACTGTGTTTTACTTGTGTGTCTGCCAGCATTGTCCTGTGTTAACCTTTCAATTTCAGCTGTATGTAGCTGTGCATGTACTGAAAAAATGTATAAGGGTAACAGGTGCCGACTTAAAACCGACACTGTGTACTCTGGAATCTAAATTGCAGTATGTACTTGCAAAACAGTCAAATGTGCAATCCAGCTAATGTGCACATGTTTCTCAAATAGTGACACCAATGTCTGTCATGTATGCATAATTTGTACTGAAAATGGGAAACAAATAATGCAACATGTGATAAGAAAAGTCCTGTGCACAAAAATATGTACTAGATAGAAATGTCGCAAGCAACACACAACACCTCTCCACTGTTAATGGGGGTGAAGGGGCCCAAAATAAGTATCTCTTGTAATTATTGACATCATCCCCTCCACAGCTTAACAGATATGCTTTGCAACACAATAACCAACACTTGCAAGTCTCAAACCCTGGACCCTGCACAACATAGCCACAGCAAGTTAAGAGTAAGCCATCTCAGCTGTAAGATTTCAGGATGATATCACTAGCATATCATGCAGAACAGGTTGTCTACTGTAGGGAATGTACAATATGGAAGCAGTAAACATTCCAATGATACATATACATACACACACACACACACACACACACACACACACACACACACACACACACACACACACACACACACACATACACACACACACACACACACACACACACACACACACACACACACATATATATATATGTATATACACATGCATACATATATAAATATATTACTACTTATAGATATGTATAAGAAGAGTATATATAGAGGGTGCACAGCATATCAAACAGCCAGTATTCCTACAGTTGCCACCTTTTAAAATGGCCAGTGTTTGATTCTTTCATACAAAAGACAATTATTGCATGAAACATATACCCACAGACAAAGCAAAGGACATGACACTACACACGTTTGCATTCATAGAAATGTTTATTTGTGTACTATTTCAGTTGTATATGCCATTTCTTATAGCAGTTAGGTGTTTGAAATACATAATAATTGAGTAATGCAACTCTCAAACAAAACATTTAATACAGTAATCTGTAAACATAACATATGTTGCTGTCCAGGCTAAAGCCTTCAATTAGTACAAAAGTAAAAAAGTATGTGCTTTGAAGATAAGAAACAATCAACACTTATTAATTACAGATGTAGTTCAGCAGCCTACATTTACACTCTGTACTCAACCCATGGTGGGAAAGAATTAAGTTGTCACAACAAAAATGTATCTGTTACATAATGCTTAACTTAAAACATCACTATCACACTGACAAACAGGACTGTCTGTAAGACAGTAAGCTCTAGCCCACCACTGTTCCCATGGTGAAATGTATGAAAATGTACAGCCATATACCTTAATTTGTCTTACTACTGATATCCCCTCACATGTTGTAACAGCCTAGGTTAAAAACAATTCATACCCCTCCCTCATAAAATGTCTTACAAGGGCATATAACAGTGTTTTACATACACTGACCTCTGGACTGTACAAGGTCAAACACGTTTTGTCCAACTGTAGCCCTCATATATATGGACCCTACCCCACAATTTGTGTGGGAGTCCACAACAATACTGGAATGATAGCAGGAATGCCAGCACTAAATGATGATATGCCACTACTTAACAATCTCTTACTGCATGACATCTGGACAAAGCCTGGTATATAGGTGGAGGACAGAGGCTGGAACACAGGGCCATATTTGCAATATTGCTGTTATACACTGTGAAAGTTGCTGGTGTTACAGGATTGCTTGCAACATACCTTTACCCAGGAATATGAAGTCAGAAGCACAAATGGATGTTGCCATGTACTGACAGCACTCAACAGAGAGAATGTCACTGATAAGTCAGAGACAAGACCTGTGTGGTGAACAGAGAAAACATAACAGCCAATCCTCTGGCCATCATGTGGATAGGCTCACAGTTGAGAGCTATGCAGACTGCATTCCACGCAAAACTAGCATGTACACACAAACCCTGTAAAACTAGCAGTATTCAATGCATATAACAGCAATACTCACACTGTCTCTAGGTCTGGAACTTTATACAAACATGTAGTTGGCCTGTGTCTGCAAGTCCTGTTGTAAAAGGTATTGCTACCTGCTGTTTGTAACACTCCTGCCCACATACAGGAAGGATGTCTTCCATACAGGAAAGGTAAAGGGACAATGCCTTCATGATGGAGTCATTTATAGTAATGTCTGAATGTACTCCATAGCTATATATATATATATATATATATATATATATATATATATATATATGTCTACAGATACACACACACACACACACACACACACACACACACACACACACACACATATATATATATATATATCTATATCTATATATAATATATATATATATATATATATATATATATATATATATATGTATAGACATGTACGTCTATATATATACAAACACACACACACACATATATATATATATATATATATATATATATATATATATATATATATGTACATTTTCCCTACTGTTTAATGACTGTGCTGCACCATATGTTTGAGAAAACATCACGCATATCTATACACACATATATATATATATGTATATATATATATATATATATATATATATATATATATATATATATATATATATATATATATATATATACACACAGTTGTAAGTGGGTACGAAATGCACAGCTATGTCTGGTGTGAAATTTAGGTTCAGAACACATTGCCCTTTGTGAAGGTGAGAGCGAGATGTTGGGGAAGGATAGTAGGTATATTTGGGGAGGTAGGTTGGGTTGGAAGACAGACAAGACAGACAAGACAGACAAGACAACATACAGGGGAGGTATATGACACATGTGGTGGGTAAACACCTTGGCTGGGGAGGGTTTTTTGGAATGTGGAAACCCATGAGCCCCCAAATGGAAACAGTGGGACCAAGGTCCACAACCATGGGCAGTCATCACTACATCTTCACAGCCCTGAAGGTGGCTGAGCTGGGGGCTGAGCAGGAGGAAGACGTGGACCCTGTAATTGTGTATCAAGGGCCTCAAGGTGGTGTAGCAGATCCCCCAATTATCTGTGGAGGTTCCTATGTACCAGACCCTGGACCTGACTTCAGGTGACAGGATCCTGTCTTTGTGTGCTCCCGGGGAAGGGGATGAGCACCATCCCCTCAGGTGGTTCCACCTGAAGGTAGTGCAGGACCAGCAGATGATGAGGTACCAGGGTGGGTCCCAGATGTGCTGTAGCCTGGTAACATGGCCAGATGAGGTGGAAGATGTGGTTCTGCAGGTAACAGCCTTCCCAAACATGCTATCATGTCATGGCTTTAGAACATATGTGGGTAGTAATAGTCCACACATTCTGGGATTAGTTATAACAGCAAGCATAGATATCCCCATTAACACAAAATACCAGTCGCATAGCAAACAGAACACATGCATATATGGAACCATAGTGGCCCTTACAATGGCATGCAGGTGACATTGTTAGCAACAAGCCACCGATGATAGTGTTTCAACATGGAACATGAATAGAAACACATTTCAATATTTGTCGTACAATAGGATATATGTCCCAACAGTAGGTTTGGTGTAAACATACCCATTGATTTGTGTGTTCAGATTATTGTTGCAAATATGGTGGGGGGAGAGAGAGATGTCAATTAACAACTATATATATATATATATATATATATATATATATATATATATATATATATATATATATATCCTTACAGTATGAGGTCCTCAGACCTTTTTTTCTCTTTATGTCTTTCAGGTACCATGTCTAGAGAATGCCTTCCACTGTATTCCCCCTAGGAAAATGATGTTATCATTAACTACCTGGTGCAGCACCACCAAACCCTCTTTGGCCACACAGCCCATGATCTGCAGGAGAGGACTGCCCTGTGGAAAAAGCTAGTCCACAGGGTAAACAATGTCGGCCTGCATAACCGCAGTTATGAGCAGGTCTGACATCGCTGCACTGACCTTATCCGCCAAGCCCGTCAGCATGCTGCTGCAGTTAGGAGGGACCAGCTAGCCACAGGTGGGGGTCATGCCATCCAGCCCTCCCTGACACATGCTAAGGAGCTCCTCACCAGCCTTGGGGCACCTGCCCACCAGGAAAGCCAAGAACCAGCTGATAGCATTGTGGAGGTGGGTGCTACCCACACAACGGACGAGCAGCATGCAGGTAAGGCCACAGGGCAGATCAGTAGACCATTGTTGCTTATCCATCTGCATCTGTAAAGTTTCTTCATGCATATGTCACATAAAATATATAGTCTGTTGCTGCAGTGTAGTAATGAACAGATGTGCATAATCTGTAGTATTGTGGGTTTGTACTGTTTATGTACTGAAATGCTGCTCCCACCCTGTATCAATGCCACAGGTGTGGCTAATGACATCGCATCTTTCACACAACTATGTAGGTCCCTCTGATATACCTCTGGGGCAGCAGGCTGTAACTGGTGAGTATGGTGTTTTTTGTTCAGGTTTGCCAATACACTGGCCATGTTATGGCCATGGTATTTTCCATGCACACATTTAACACACCTACCCATAATGCATACTGTACATGTTCACTTTTGTTGCTGTTAACTGCACTGTATCACAGTGGCACCTTGGTGGCATATCTAAAGGGCATGTAAGAGTCCTGCAATATAACTAGCAACCTGTCATTGCAAGATGTGTGCACAGAGATAAACATAATGGTGGGATGAATGGTCTACAGTTGGAACATGTCTGAAACACTCTTATACAGTGGCTACAACAGTGTATATACCACTATTACAATGGCAACTGTTACAGATCTACACAACGGCATATCACAATACCACATTCCACAACCCTTACAACCTGTAATGTGATCTTAACATGAGCAATGAATGTGTAATATGGAATCGTATGTTAGGACAGTAAATATGGGGAATACATACCTTAACAAACACTGGAAGCATATGTGTGCACACACTCCAAATAACATCTTGTGAAAGCAGCTTTTGAGGTACTGACAGCATTCACACTTCATGAGTATGCACCTTCCATCAAGTACAGGTCCTCAATGTCACACCAAGAAATAGTCTGCTGTCTAAGACGTATGTCCATGACATTTGCCCACTCACCTGCAACAGAGGCACCCATGACTTGCACACATCTTACAAACCATGGAATGGATCCCAAATCCAACAGGTAGCACTCAAGAGTGGGAGACTTAGCCTTACCTCACCATTGAATATACCATGAAAAACAGTGCAGATAGTCATGTAGGTGATGAGGAAGTATGGGACAAAATTAATGTAGAAAATAAACAGATGGTCATCCAAGACGGGTGATGGCACTTGTTGCAAACTGGTCATGGAGGCTGCCTAGAAACATGCCGCAACACTGAGGGAGTTGCAAGAATGTCTAGCAAGTGCTGCCTGTGCAATACCTGTGTCAACAATCACCTGAACTCTGCATAAGTGTGGCCTATGGGTTAGGGTAATCAGATGGGAAAGTTGTTCCATAGGAAACATCATCCAGGTCTCTACAGGTAGCATATGCATAACATCAAAAGTCCCCCAAAGGCATGTGTTGCAATGTGCAATGGTGTACCAAGACCAAGTCTGAAACCTACAGACAGTATTAATAAAGATACACAAGCAACCCCTCACTCCACCTCACGCCCACCATCCCCATCTGTACCTTGCTGGTGCCAGTGTACACCTGTGTGTTTGGCTTCATTAGCAAGAACTAGGCCGGTACACATGGTGTTCTCAATTTGGGACACTGCAAAAATGACACTCATGTGTGGCCCATAGGTGTCAAGCATCTGCAAAAAGGCTGAGGCTGGGGAGGGATGTCATCCTGAAACACAACAGTGAACTGAAGCAGACATCCAAAGCTCACTAAGACTGTCTGTATCTGAACACAGTCAAGGTCAAGAATTGTGCAGACATAACCCTGACTCCACAGCAATAGTGAAGGCATTGTGTGACCTCCAAGGGCTGTGCACATGAGTTGACCTTGCAGTCTGGCAGAGTTGGGGGACATTTGTAGGGCGGAGTGACCAAATACTGGCAAGTGCAGATGGGCCATGCTAGTATACCCCTTCCAGGAAGAGTGACTGCTGTAGTACACTTTACAGTTAATGCAACAAACCATCATGTTAAGGATGTGCACACTTATGCACCCACATATTGTTTGCATCTCAATCAGCATCTGCACAACTAACACATTTGTTTGATACTGCATTTGATTTCACAGGTCATTTGTCACATATCAGGTTTGTGTAATGTTAACATATACAGTATTGTGGCCCCATGGCATATCAGGGAAGAGGATGGCATGTAAATAAGGGTGTGTACACTCCTCATAGCCACAGTAAGCTTTGAAAGTTGTCAGTGTAATTGTATTTTATTGCTCATACATGCACTGCTGATGATGAGATCTGCAAATCAGACATCAGGCATTCACTATTGACATCTGTCCTCATATCATCCCAGGTATGTGTTGGACAAACACTTAGGGGCTGTGAGCAACAGAGCAAACATAAGTGACACACATATACACACATTCACCAATGGCGTGTACACCCATGAGGTATGGTGCACAGTACATGTCAGGGTGCTGAACAGGTGCACAGAAATATTGTGTACATGGTTACAGTGTGTTCCAGGGGAAGGGGCATCACCTATTAACACAACTCATGCATCACAGAGATGTATAATGTTGGTAATAGGGATTTACTATAGTTCATGCTGTTGAGTGCCATATGTCATGCATGTTGACAGTTGTGTAATGAGAGGTATGTGTAATATCTTTGTGCAACCTCACCTGTAAGTGTGTGTGTGTGTGTGTGTGTGTGTGTGTGTGTGTGTGTGTGTGTGTGTGTGTGCGAGTGTGTGTACAGTTAAGCAATGATGTACAGGTCTTAAAGTGAATTTCTTGTTTTCCCCTCACAGGTGGTGAGGTGGGTCAGGGTCCCTCCTGCAGGCAAACTGATGTTAGTGTCCATACAGACTCTGACAATGATGATAGGTATGGTGAGGCACAGGCAGGGTTGTCAGGGGCTGATTCACCCCATCCCTGTACACAGTGACATTGCCTATACATACCCCGTCACCAGTGGCCATAGATGAGGGACAGTTGGTGGGTGGTGGCATGGGACAGTGTGGTGACTATGGCAAGTGTATCTGGACACAGCAGCCATAGCTGGATGACTGGCAAGATACCACACAGGCAGATGTACAGGGGTGCTTGTAGGCCTGTGTACATGGGTGCTCGTAGGAGGGCTGCTAGTCATTATGCCCCTGGCAGAAGTGCCATAGCAGGTGTCACCAGGTGCATGTTTTAGGCCATCATAGAGGCACAGGCATGTATGGAACATTATACCAGACAGGGTCTGAGGTTCCAGAGGGCTACTCTTTCTGCTCTTATTGACAACATCCGTGGTCTTGCCGGTGCCCATTATTATTTTGCAGAGGTCCTGGATAGACGATTAGGTGAGATGGTGGGAATCCTCAGCCGTGCAATGTCTGTGCTTGAGCATATGGTGGGAGTAGGATGACAGCCACATTTACGTAGGTCAGCAACACCAATAGTGCAACAAGTCATAGCCGCTCTCATAGTTGCAGTACCAGCACCAGCACTGCAGCGGGGTGCTGTCTGCTGTCCACACCACAACATACCAGGCCACGTGCATGTGGCTCTGGCTGGTCCCAAAAGGGACCCAGATTCAGTGGACATTTGTCATCATCAGGGGAGAGTACCATATCTGGCCTTGTACCTGGTAGTGTCCATGGAACCCCTGGCAGGCACAGTTCTCATGTCCATGGCCAGAGACGGTAAATTTCACACCCTGCCATGTACTATCTGCAGCTGTCCAACAAACCCCTGTATAGGGCAGCCACATGGCAGAACTGTGTGCATGCATACACACACATTACCAACACAGCTAGGGCAACCCCATACCTACACACACCATATCTGCACAGCCCAATTAATAAAGAAACCCCCTAACACACACACACACACACACACACACACACACACACACACACACACACACATGATGTCAACCAAACGGCTCAGCCTAGGTCTCTGGCAAACCCACAACACACCCTGTGCATATGATGATACATGTGCCACATCCCTGTCATCCATAACATCGATGCAGGGACAGGCTAATATGGTTCTTATGCACAGGGTGAATGTACTAAGGTGTACCAAAGTAATGCTGTGTAACATGTTTTCAGAAGTAAAGTTTAATGCTTACATGTCAGGATGTGTAGCTGTCCAGCCATGATGCATTATAGCTCTTATTAATACTGACTGATTGTGGTCTCCATAATATATTCAGTTTGTGTTGTAGGTGTCTATGTGTCAGCAGGATGTTGGTCTGCTGTTGTTTCCTACAAGGGGTATGGCACTGTGGTGACACCTTGACTGTGCCATATCCTGGGTACAGCTGAACACAAGTAACAGGTCTATATAACAGTTACTGCATGTGCCACATGGCTGATAGGTCTGAAGGGTGTATACAGGTGAGTGCATGGTGGCTGATGTCAGTAATTCTTCTTCAGTGGACAATGGTAAATGTACTGGGTGGTACACACTACATGTTTGTGCATAACATACACACACACACACACACACACACACACACACACACACACACACACACACACACACACACACAGGCTTTGGTGTCGATGCAATACACATAGAATACTGTACACATGGATGTATGTACTTTTGCAGTGAACCCATTTTAGCCTATGTAATTCCACCAAGCCAAAATAGGCACAACATCACAACAGTAAATAATCAGTCTGCTAGTTTAATGGCATTGACGATGGTACTGGCAAGGTATATGTCCCCTTCCCCAATGTAGTGCAATCCTCGACTTGGTAAACATAGGTGTGCTGGTGTGGGTAGCACAGCCCTACCCTCTGGAGGGTGTGGGGTGGTGTAAAACCACAGATAGTGTATCTGACAACTACGTAACCTGTTAACATAAACTGTACAGTATTACAGCCGACTAAGCAGGGGGATACAGACAACAATAACCCCTGTGTCCACAAGATCCGCACCCAACTATATATACCAACCCCAGTATCGCTGTACAGCTATACAGTGGGGAGCAGGGCATTTACACATCTACTACTAGTTTTGATGGAATGAATTTCCACAAGATGATACCTTTGAAATGTTAACATTTGCCAGTCAGTTCTCAGACAGATGACCTCCTGGGACATGTATTTTCTGCAAACTGAAGTAGATCCCTTCACATACACACTCACACACACTTTTACTTGGCAACACTGAGAGTAGAATCCCTACCTAGGTGCTTATTGGTACTAATGTGTATGACCTTAATTGCACACACCACACGGCTTTTAGGATGAGGTGTGTTCCAGGTTTCTTGTTAAGTGAAGAGCATCACCAGGCCTTGGACAGTATGGTAATGGGGGATGTACTGGTTGTTAATGAACAATACATAGTGTGACATCCTGTCATATACACATTGACAAACACATAACAGTCATAGACACATCTGAGAGACCTGGGTTTATCAGTGCTAACTACCTTGTCAGTGAGTCCATTCTGTTACAGATAATTTGCACACAGCACATGCATCATTAGACTGGATAGTGTAACTGGTTACCTGTATGGTTGATGGTGACAGTGGTCTTCATATAGTAGACCTTGGGACATGTAATGGGGGTACCATGGTGTAAAGACAGTATACCCAGCACCCACACCCCACATTGGATATTTTACTCACTGAAACCCATGATAATACTCTGACATACCCACAATCACACATTGACCAGGACTGCAATACAACCTCTTGTCTAGCTCAAGAGTGTTACTACAGGGATATGCATCTATTGCACATGCCACATGGATAGTAGGGTGATGGTTTGTCATGACTCTCCTACTGTCAGCAACATCACTATCCGTTATACTGTATGGCAAGGTGTATTGTATTTGGAGAATGTGGCCTCAGAATGCTGTAATCTGCAAATATACACACTTGCACACATACACATACTTGCCAGGACTCAGAGGGTAACCCATGCCTATCTGCCCATTTGTACAACAGTGTTGTGCTGGTACTGCAAGCTCCAG